>NC_047510.2:1355119-1355361 GCF_902827115.2 Pseudochaenichthys georgianus
GGAACTCCCCCCCCCAAGACCTCCGTGAGTCTGAGTCCCTCCCCCTGTTCCAGTCCCGCCTCAAAACCCACCTCTTCAACTCTGTATCGATAAGCCCCGCCCCCTCTCAATCAACTTCCTCCTGACTGCTTTTCTGTTTTGTTTCTTGTTGGCTTTGTCTTTGTTTTGCTCCCCTCACTCCCAAATGTAAAGCGTCTTTGGGTTCAAGAAAAGCGATATAGAAAGAAAATATATTATTATTA
>NC_047510.2:1355390-1438053 GCF_902827115.2 Pseudochaenichthys georgianus
ACCTCACATTTGTTTTCCCAGTCCTGACAGACCCAGGTCTCCCAACTCCTGTTTTGACACCACACATCGCATCGGTGTGGTCCATCTGGCGTCAGCCCCTGCTTCTCACCCAGTGTTTGCTACTGTCCGGAGCCATTCGCTGGTACTCGTCTGGCCTTTGGAGGTCCACGGAGCCTCCACAACAGCTCCTAAAGGAAGGGGTCGCAAGGCCAGGTTGGCAGGACAAGCCCAAAGGCCAGGGTTCCAGAACCAGTTCAGCCCTGAGTAGTCATGGTTATAGACCAGTTATGCCCCAGCAGCCATGGTTCCGTGCCCCAGTACCATCCCACATAGCCATGGTACCGTGCTCCAGTACCACCCCACACAGCCATGGATCCGTGTCCGGTTCCCTGCCCAGCCATGGTTCCTCCTTCCTTTAGCAACCATGGTTACAGCCCCAGTTCTGGCCCCAGCATCCATGGTTACGGCCCAGTCCCAGCTGCCATAGTCCTACTCAATTCCTTTCTCAAGTCCTTCCTCTAGTTACTTTCCCTAGTCCCTTCTCCAGTCCCCCTTTAGTCACCTCTCTAGTCCCCCTCCTCTGGTCCCTTCCCGAGCCCCTCCTCTAGTCTCATCATCTAGTCCCTTCCCAAGTCCCTTCCCAAGTCCCATTCTCTAGTCCCCTCTCGTCTCCTCTCCAGTCCCCTCTCGAGTCACCTCTCAAGTTCCATCTCTAGTCCCGCCTCTAGTCAATTCCCTAGTCCCATCTCTAGTCACTTTCTCGAGTCCCCTCTCCAGTCCACTCTCGAGTTCCCTCCTCGAGTCCCTCCTCGAGTCCCCTCTCTAGTTCCCCTCTCAAGTTCCCTCCTCTAGTCACTCCTCTTGTCCCTCCTCTCGGCCCTCTCCTCTCCTCCTCTAGTCTCTCCTTTAGTCCCTCCTCTAGTCCCTCCTCGAGTCCCCTCTCTAGTTCCCCTCTCGCGTCTCCGCTCGAGTTTCGTTCTCTAGTTCCTCCTCTGGTCCCTCTCTAGCCCTCTGTAGTGCCTTCCCTAGTCCCTCCTCAGGTCACTTCCTAGTCCCTTCTCTAGTCCCATCTCAAGTCCCTACTGAAGTGCTGTTCGCAGGCCCCGCAGCCTACTCTTCTGCCGGGGGTCCTGCCAACCCCACGCCCTGTGCCGTTGGAGGTCCCGCAGACTACTCTTCTGCCGGGGGTCCTGCCAACCCCATGTCCTGTCCCGTTGGGGTCCCCCGACTGCTCTCCTGCCGGGGTCCTGCCAACCCTTTGTCCTGTGCCGTTGGAGGCCCCGCCGACTGCTCTCCTGCCGTGCGGCCTGCCCGCCCATTGTCCTGTGCCGTTGGGTGTCCGCCGTCTGCTCTCCTGCCGGGGTCCTGCCGGCTCATTGTCCTGTCTCGTTGGGGGTCCCGCCGACTGCTCTCCTCCGCCGAGGTCCTGCCAACCCTTTGTCCTGTGCTTGTGGAGGCCCCGCCGACTACTCTCCTGCCGGGGGTCCTGCCAATCCCGTGTCCTGGTCCTCTTCCGTCGGGGATCCTGCCGAGGCCTGTCCCACCAGCTCCGACACGGGTCCTGCCCGGCCTCCGGCACTGTCCCGTCAGCGCCTTCCTGCCCGCCTGCGGAGCTGTCTGGTCTTCGCCCTCGAGCCCGGCCCCCTGAGTGCAGCGTCCTCGCCCTCGGGCCCGGCCCCCTGACTCTTCCTGCCTCTGCCTTCGCCCCTCCATGGTCCCCACCTTGGACTCTGTCTTGCCCCCGGGCCGTCCGCCCGAGTCCCCCTTTTTGGACTCCGCCTTACCCCCGGGCCGTCCGCCCGAGACCCCTTCCTGGTCCTCTGCTTGCCCCCGGGCCGTCCGCCCGAATTCCCCTTTTTGGACTCTGCCTTACCCCCGGGCCGTCCGCCAGAGACCCCTTCCTGGTCCTCTGCCTTGCCCCCGGGCCGTCCGCCCGAGACCCCTTCCTGGTCCTCTGCCTTGCCCCCGGGCCGTCCGCCCGAGACCCCTTCCTGGTCCTCTGCCGTGCCCCTGGGCGGTCAGTTCAGTCCCGTCCTCCTGACCCACTCCTCCCACCCTGGTGGCTTAGTGATTTTCGTGTCCTTTTCTATCTTTGGGTTTCCTATTTTATTTTGTAAAGTGTTCACCCCCGTTTCCTTCCTGCCTGTTTGCTTTCTGTCGGTTTCCCTCTCTGATTACCCAATTGTGTTCACCTGGTACCTATGTGTTTTCTCCTCCCTCCTCACCTGTCTCGTGTTTATGTGATTAGTCCTGGGTGTATTTAAGTTCTGGGTTTTCTGTCTCTCTTTGTCAGGTTGTCTTGTGTATTGGCTTGTCCTCGGTGAGTGTTCTGTTCTGTATTTGTCAGCATAGCCTTGGAATAAAGGAATTATTTTTACGTTAATCTGCATTTGGGTCCTACCTGCTTCACACACCGTAACAATTAAACCATTTTTATTTCTTTCAGCGTTAAGAAAAAAGAAGATGGCAACCTCCTCCACGCCAAACTGCACAAACTGTAAGTTGATGGTCCTGGCTTACTTTACATGACTTCAGATGGTTGACATTACACATACTACTATACATATATGTATATATATATATACATGTGTGCACAATTGTAGATAAACAGCACACAGTATATAAATATATATATATATAAACTGTGTGCTGTTAACTGAAAAGGGAGAGATGCAATCCGTTTTCAGTGAAGATCATCCAGGTTTAACTTTACGTTCTAAAGCCCTTCATTCAGAACACTGTGCTGCCATTCAACAAAATCCTGCTTTGGCCTCAACATTTGGTGTTAAAAAAACCTGTCCACTCAATTCCCTACGGCTGTTCCATACTTCAGACAACTACGCAGTAGATATAATGCATGGTTTACTGGAAGGAGTGGTGCAGTATGAGTTGAAGCTTGTGTTTCAGTACCTGATAAGGAACTTTATATCCTGAAGTTCATTGTCAGAGAGAATCACGAGCTTCAATTATGGATTTCCACAGAGGAAAAACAGGCCAAGTGGGCTAAAACTGGATGATGATGGCAACAATCTTGGCCTTAATGCTGTTCATTCCTGGTGTCTTTTGCGCAATACCCCATTGATGTTTGGAGATTTACTTAGCAGGAATGATAGCTGCTGGAACTCGCTGCTCCTCTTAGTACAGATTGTGAACATTGTCTTTTCACCCATTGTAACCCATGGTATGACCTGCTATCTGAAACATCTTATTTTTGATCATCATACACTTTTTAAATCTCTGTTTCCAGAACGACATTTGATTCCCAAGCACCACCATATGATACATTACCCAAGCTGTATTAGGAAGATTGGGCCACTAATACACATGTGGTGCATGAGGTTTGAAGGCAAGCACACATTTTTCAAAACGTCTGTAAAGAACTTTAAAAATATCACAAAACACTGGCAAAGAGACATCAGAATCAGTTGGCTTTTCATTTTGATAACTTTTATTTTAAAAGATTCCAATTTGGCCCCGTTACTGAAGTCTTGGTCAGCAGTTTGGAGGGCAGTGAGGTGCTGCATGACACTTTGATACGTCTTGTATTGTTCCCACAACTTCCTGGGTCAAAAGCTATGGCACAGAGTACCAGCCTGGGATGGATGTATGTTCTGGTATTGAAAATGAGATGCCAAATGTCGCCAGTGGGGATGGGATTTTTGTATGTCATATGATGATGCATTATATTTACTGTGTGTATATGTATTTTAAGCAGAAGTGGGGGAAAATGTGTGTTTCCATTCATAAAAGGGTTAGCCTGTCAGGTGGGCGGAGTATGTGTGTTTTCGCAGCTGGTGTGAATCAGCTGGAGGAGGGCAGCGTGATTGGCTGCTGCCTGCCCAGCCTTCCAGGGAGCTACGTGGATTGGCCGGTGGGTGGTTAAAGCGAGGAGCCGGGACATTTACCGGGGGAACGGGAAAAGGTGAAGCTCCGAGGTGAAGAGGGAACGGGAAGCAAGGCTCTGGACGGATCGACGAGGAAGTGACCGTGAAGCGAAGGTCCACTGTGGAAGTACTGCTGCACTGCGATTTACTGTACGGCTGCCAGCTGCTGATCGACGGGTCGGTTGAAGGCAGATTTGCAACGCTCTCAAGCTCCTGATATTGCAACGCTCTCAAGCTCCTGATATTGCAACGCTCTCAAGTTCCTTATCATTGCAACGCCCTCAAGTTCCTGTCTTTCGCACCGCGCGCTGCTCCTATCAGGGCCAGTGCGCATCTGAGTCGGACGCGCTCCGAACTATTGGGAGACGCGCGCCAAGTCTCCAACTGCTTTCTTCCGACCAGAAACACGCTGCGCTTAAGGAAGGGTGAGAAGAGATAACTTTTAACTCCTCTCGGTCTGAGGTGTTCTTGACCGAGAGCGGACCCATAACTATTTTAATTCGGGCCATGTCTTGCTAGGCTGTCACTGCATGGTTAAATGAACAAGGAGAGTATGGGGTGCAAATAGTGCCACTTGCAGTCATTTGCTCACCAGTGCCAGTGACTGTTCCATTTTACTCCTTAGCAGCCAGTGAGTGGGAGAGCATGTTCATTGTGTGATGTGTGTAGTGCTTTCTTTAAATAGACGTGTCATGTGTGTAGTGATTCCCTAATAGAAGTGTCATGTGTGTAGTGATTCTCTAATAGAAGTGCCATGTGTTTGCGTTATTTGCATGCTTTGTGACATTTTACGTTTAGTTGTACCATTCATGGTCCCTCCGGCCAGCAGGGGGTGGGTAGAGCAGTAGCAGCCTGAATTGACGGGGTGGTATATAGGCACTGCATCACTTGGCCTTGTGATACATTTCCATGTGAGAAGCTTGGCTGATATGGTCCCTTACTATTTATTTAATTTCTAATAAAGATTATTGTGTTACCCGATATCTGCCTGCTCCTCGTGTGTGTGGGTCAATTGGGGGATTAAAAGAACTGGGTGCCAGCAAGTGGGCCATTACATAGAGGGCTCACTCGCGACACCTTAATTAGGCGTTGTCGGCAGGATCTCCCTTGCACACACGGTCAGCATGTCGGTTGAGGGTAACGAGGGAGTCGCTGGCGCTGTTAATCCAGCTCCCAATGTTGTAAATCACATTATGTTACCTTGGTACATGGGGGGGCCATGGCTTCCTATATTTGAAGGGAAAACCGGAGAGAAGGTGGGGGAATGGCGGGCAAAAATTGAAATGTTTGTACGGGCTCAGGGTCTTTCGAACGATCAGATCGTTGACTTTATCTTAAGTGCTCTGGGAGGTGAAGCTAAACGGGAAATGTTACTATTACCCCTTAGTGAGCGGGACACTGGGAAAAAAATATTAGATTGTCTGACTTCATTGTATGCGGGAAGTCAGTCACTGGCAACACTGAGGGCTCAGTTCTATGAATGCAGGCAGGGCGCAGAGGAGGGAATGGGAACTTTCATTCTACGCTTTCGTGAGCTCTATCACAAGTGGCAAGCGAGGGAACCACCAGCTGAGGACATTGAAGATGAGCTTCTAAGGACACAGTTCATCAGGGGACTACAAGAAAGCCTGGTGAAACAAGAATTGAAACGACTTCTTCGTCGCACGCCGGGAATGACTTTTCCTGCTATCTGCACCGAGGCCAAAGCGCTTGAAAGGGAGCAGGCTAAAGATGGAACTGAGACATGGGCCTGTCGCACTTATGCCCCCAGGCCTCCACAAACCCAACCACCTGCCACTCCTTTATGTTCCTTAGTACCCCCACCTGCCCAGGACAGCCAGGCATTATGGGACTCCCTGCGGGCAGAGCTCCAACAGGACCTTAAAGACCAGATGTTAACACTGGGCAAGTCTCTCATGGAAGAGATGCGTGGTCAAATTGCTAACCTCTCTCTGGGGCCTGCTGACTCAACTGTACAGAGGCAAAACCCACAAGCAGGGCCCGCATTTCAGCCTAGGCCTCGTCAACCACCCCTGGTCACAGCCAGGACTCAGTTCCAGTGGGACCCCCAAGGTCGGCCAATCTGTTTAGAGTGTGGGCAGGCGGGTCACACCCGCCGGTTCTGTTCCAGACGACGCTCTGGACCTTCGGATTTTTAGTCTCCTCGGTCGCTGCCGGGCAAGCGGTCGAGGAGGGGACCCAGACCACACCCCCAACAAAGCCTGCGTTGATTGGTACCTGCCCAGAGTTGGATGTAATTATAAGTGGTGAAAATATTCCTTGTATATTGGACACTGGTTCGCAAGTCACTCTGTTCAGTTATTCTCTGTTTCAGGAGAAGTTTGGAGAAAGATTGGTCCGAGGAGACATCCCCTGGCTCACTCTGAAGGCTGCAAATGGGCTTCACATCCCATACATTGGATATGCGCTTTTGGACTTTGAGATCAATGGGGTGAAGGTAATGGGGAAGGGTGTGGTGGTGGTTGAAGATTCCTGCCTGCAACAGGAATGTGCCTTATTGGGGATGAATGTGATTGGGGACTGTTGGCAAACTATCTTCCAGGATGGCCACCAAGGAGAGGCGGCTTTCAGGTCAACACTGCCACCTGCGGTCAGCACAGCCTGGGGAAAGGCTTTTGCTGTTTGTCGACGAGTGGGCCGGGTTGGATCCCCCACCGAACTGCAGGGGGTTGCCAAGCTGCCACGTCAGTCTGCTGTGTTGGTTCCCCCAGAGACAGAAATGATTATCTGGACCCAGGTGCCCCAAGCAGTTGGCACCCCAGACTGCTGTGTTATGGTGGAAAATCTCCAGAATGATGACCAGGAGTGGAGGGTGGCGAGGACACTGAGCTGGGTAAGGAGTGGAAGAGTGCCGATAAGAGTGTGTAACCCCCATCCCTTCTCCATAGAGATCCCCCAGCGTCGTGCCCTGGCTACAGTGTCCCAGGTGGATCCTCAGGCTGTGAAGACCGAGGAGGAGTTGGTGTTGACCCACACAGGGCCATCTGCGGTGGAGGTAGAGGTGAGGAGTATAAGCAGCACTCCAGTCCCGAATGTTACTGTACCTCCAGATCATCCGGCCCTGGCATTGCAAGGAGAGGACCTCAACCATAACGAGCAGCAGCGGTTAAGTGATCTACTTCAGAGGTGGACCAAGGTTTTTGCAGCCAATGAAGATGATTTTGGCCACACAAGTGCAGTCTTGCATCAGATCCCTACCGGTGATGCACCTCCAATCCGACAGAGACACAGGCCAGTTCCACCAGCACTCTATGCTGAGTTACGAGCCCTACTGGAAGGTATGTTGGAAAATGGGGTTGTAAAGGAAAGTTCCAGCCCCTGGGCAGCACCTGTAGTGTTGGTAAGGAAAAAGGATGGATCGTGGCGTTTTTGTGTAGATTACCGGAAACTTAATGCCATAACTCACAAAGATGCTTTTCCTTTGCCCAGAGTCGAAGAGTCGCTCACCCACCTCAAGGAGTCAGCTTGGTACTCCACACTGGATCTGGCTAGCGGGTACTGGCAGGTTGCGGTGGACCCCCGAGACCAGGAGAAGACCGCCTTCACAACACCAGTGGGCCTCTTTCAGTTTGAGCGGATGCCGTTTGGTCTCTGCAATGCTCCAGCCACATTCCAGCGGCTCATGCAACGCTGTTTGGGAGGGCAAGTAAATGACTTTCTATTGATATACCTGGATGATATCATTGTGTATTCTCCCTGCTTTGATAGTCATCTCAGGCACCTGGAACAAGTGTTTGAGAGACTACACCAGCACGGCCTAAAACTCCAGCCCCACAAATGTCACCTGTTCAAGAAGGAAGTGAAGTACTTGGGACATGTGGTCAGCAAGAAAGGGGTGGCCACGGACCCAGAAAAAACTGCAGCTGTGCAGGAATGGCCGGTCCCCAAGACAGTCACTCAAGTCCGTTCTTTCTTGGGCTTTGCAGGCTACTACCGCCGATTCATCCCTGCCTTTTCCCGGCTGGCAGCTCCCCTGAATGTTCTGCTTCGGGGTACGGCAGGGGTTAAATCAACAACAGTTAAGTGGTCTCAAGAGTGTCAGGGTGCATTTGAGGAACTTAAGCGAGCTCTATTACAGGCGCCTGTGTTGGCGTATGCAGATTTCAAATTACCCTTCCTGTTGTATACAGATGCCAGTTTGGATGGGCTGGGTGCAGTATTGTCACAGGTTCAGCAGGGGAGGGAACGAGTTATTGCATATGCCAGCCGTAGTCTAAGCCCTGGTGAAAAGAATGACCAGAACTATAGTTCTTTTAAGTTAGAGTTTCTGGCGCTATTTTGGGCAATCACAGAGAAGTTCAAACACTACTTGTGGGGCACAGAATTCACAGTGTTTACAGACAACAATCCCCTGGTACACCTGGGGACAGCCAAACTGGGGGCCGTGGAACAGAGGTGGGCAGCCCAGCTGGCAAACTTCACCTTTTCAGTCAAGTATCGACCCGGTGTGGAAAACCGGAATGCAGATGCCTTGTCCCGGCTCCCAGGGGAAGTAGATATCAAAGCAGTCTACAACGTGCCCGGAGCTCAGGGAGGTCTAGGAGTGAAGGGTCCACCAGCTGGACAGGACTGTGATCCAGGGTCTTGGCTGGAGCGCCAACAGGGAGACCCGGAGTTGGACAAAGTGAGACAATTGATCAACCAAGGGTTAAATGTGTCTCAGGTGCGACGGTCTGAGTTCCCCCAAGTGCACGGGTGGTTGCAGACATGGGATCGGCTGGAACTTCGTGACGGAATCTTGGGGCGCTGCATTCAGGAACCCGACACGGGCCAGCAGGCTTTCCAGTTGATTGTCCCAACCCAACATGCCCGGGAGCTGTGGGAGGATTACCACAAAGCGGCTGGACATGCCAACAGCGAAAAGGTCTTGAGTATCTTGCAGCGCAGATTTTACTGGCTGGGGATGGCTAAGGACATAAAGTCCTGGACAGTAGTATGCCCACAATGTGTGACAGGGAAGGCTGGTCCCAAGGTGAGGGCCCCTCTTCAGCCCATTGTATCCAGTTACCCATGGGAGGTTGTAGCCCTGGACTATTTATCATTGGGACGGCCAGCCGACACCCACCAGTATATCCTGGTTATGACCGACCTGTTTTCCAGGTATGCTGTGGCAGTGCCCACCAAGGACCAGACAGCCCAGACGACGGCGAGACATTTGTGGACCGCCCTCATCCAGCCTTTCGGGTGCCCAGAACGGTTCTTGACGGACCGAGGAGGTGCCTTTGAGTCTGAGGTAATGCGGCAGCTCTGTGAACTGTATGGCTGTACAAAGAGCCGCACTACCCCATACCATCCCCAGGGAAATGGGGCCTGTGAGCGTTTCAACAGAACTTTGCTGTCATTATTGGGCACATTGGGACGAGGAAGTGACCGTGAAGCGAAGGTCCACTGTGGAAGTACTGCTGCACTGCGATTTACTGTACGGCTGCCAGCTGCTGATCGACGGGTCGGTTGAAGGCAGATTTGCAACGCTCTCAAGCTCCTGATATTGCAACGCTCTCAAGCTCCTGATATTGCAACGCTCTCAAGTTCCTGTCTTTCGCACCGCGCGCTGCTCCTATCAGGGCCAGTGCGCATCTGAGTCGGACGCGCTCCGAACTATTGGGAGACGCGCGCCAAGTCTCCAACTGCTTTCTTCCGACCAGAAACACGCTGCGCTTAAGGAAGGGTGAGAAGAGATAACTTTTAACTCCTCTCGGTCTGAGGTGTTCTTGACCGAGAGCGGACCCATAACTATTTTAATTCGGGCCATGTCTTGCTAGGCTGTCACTGCATGGTTAAATGAACAAGGAGAGTATGGGGTGCAAATAGTGCCACTTGCAGTCATTTGCTCACCAGTGCCAGTGACTGTTCCATTTTACTCCTTAGCAGCCAGTGAGTGGGAGAGCATGTTCATTGTGTGATGTGTGTAGTGCTTTCTTTAAATAGACGTGTCATGTGTGTAGTGATTCCCTAATAGAAGTGTCATGTGTGTAGTGATTCTCTAATAGAAGTGCCATGTGTTTGCGTTATTTGCATGCTTTGTGACATTTTACGTTTAGTTGTACCATTCATGGTCCCTCCGGCCAGCAGGGGGTGGGTAAAGCAGTAGCAGCCTGAATTGACGGGGTGGTATATAGGCACTGCATCACTTGGCCTTGTGATACATTTCCATGTGAGAAGCTTGGCTGATATGGTCCCTTACTATTTAATTTCTAATAAAGATTATTGTGTTACCCTATATCTGCCTGCTCCTCGTGTGTGTGGGTCAATTGGGGGATTAAAATAACTGGGTGCCAGCAAGTGGGCCATTACATAGAGGGCTCACTCGCGACACCTTTGTTCAACAGGATTGTCAGTGTGATTGTTAAAGAGGACAATGCTTATCTTCTAACTTGTAAAGTCTCAACAACATATTTTGATGATCACTTAAATGCATTTAGTATCGAGGAGAAAAGCGATGTATTCACACTGATCTGTGTAGATGACCTGCCATACTACATTGCATTTAGCTGATGCTTTTATCCAAAGCGACTTACAATAAGTACATTCGACCAGGAAGACACAACCTTGAAGAAAACAGAATCATATAAGAACATCAGGTTTCAAAGAGCCAATCGTTTCAAGTGCTACTCAACTGGCTTTAGATAAGCCAGTCCTATATTAGTATATAAGTGCTCTGTTAGCAGTTCTTTGTTAGTCATTCTATCGCTCGAAGTGGAGTCGAAAGAGATGAGTTTTCAGTCTGCGCCGGAAGGTGTGTAAGCTTTCTGCGGTCCTGATTTCAATGGGGAGCTCATTCCACCATTTTGGAGCCAGGATAGCAAATCCACGTGTTTTTGCGGATGGGAACTTGGGTCCCCCTCGCAGCGAGTCGTTTGGCTGATGCAGAGCGAAGTGTATCTGCAGCAGCGGGTTGTAGCAGCGATATTTGCAGTGAAGGACAGGTTGTTATCCAGGATCACACCCAGATTCCTTGCAGTCGGGGAAACAACAGAGGTGCCGATGTTGATAGTCAGGTCAAGAGAGGGACAATCTTTTCCCTGCCATACTACAGACATATAGGCAATTTTCAAATGACACTGATGACCAAATGTTTATTGTCCCATACTGTAATGTTGTGTCACACCATGCTGAACTGTAGGTTTATGAATGTAATTGTGGTGTACTTGCCATGTAATACAAACTATTTTGTTACATTTGTTGTCTTGTATTTTTTGTAAAGTGGGTTATGGGGTTTTGGCTGGGAGGGATTGGATCTTCACAACATTCTACACTCAAGTGTTACATTTTGTAACACCCAATAGTGTTACTAAATTGAGATCCAGTGTAGTCTGGTAGTGTTGATTCTTTAACACTGACACTAGTGTAGAGTAATATTAACACTACTGCGTGTTGGCCAGTGTTGATTTTCAACTCGTTTCAGTGTTCCATTAACTACAGGTGAGTGTTAAAATATTAAAACTTTCGAAAGTGTTACTTTTACACTGACAAGAGTGGACGCATATACACACTTTTCTGGTGTTAAATTCAACACTCAGTGTTAATTTAACATTGGCATTTTTGCTGTGTACGATTAGCATTGTTAGCACCGATGTAGCTACCGATCACTTACACGCTAACCCAAGCCTTAACATTCATTACGTTTTTTTGCATTACTCATACCTCTCCAGCCTGCCACCACCCCTCTAATCCCCCACTTGACCAATTTTGCCCTCCTCAATATCCGGTCACTTAACAATAAAGCCCACACCCTCCACAAAATAATTCTGGACAAATCCATCGACTTCCTTCTGCTCACTGAAACCTGGCAACAACCCAATGACTTATTCTCCCTCAATCAAACATCCCCCCCTGGTTTTAATTACATCACTAAACCCCGCCCCTCACACCGTGGTGGTGGGCTGGCTGTCATCGACAACCACAACATCCGGACTACAGAACTCACCCTCCCCTCAGTACCATCCTTCAAATTCCTCGCCTTCAAAGCCCCTCCATCACTGACAGCTATCCTCATTTACCGCCCCCCCAAACCACACCCCTCTTTCCTCTCTGAACTCCTCACCATTGCTTCATCCCTCTCCTCACGTCTGTTACTGCTCGGCGACCTCAACATCCACATGGACTCCCCCACCTGCAAACTCGCTTCTAAATTCTCCTCCCTTCTGGACAATTTCTCATTTACCCAACATGTCACCTTCCCCACCCATGACAAAGGACACATCCTTGACCTTGTCTGCTCCACCTACCTCCCAGTACTCGACCTCCACCCCTGCCCCTTTCCCCTGTCTGACCACAAACTCATACAGTTCACCATCGCCTCCCCCGTCCGCCACCTGCCCCCCCCATCCAGGATCATCACCTTCCGTAATGTATGCTCTGTCGATCCCCAGCACCTCTCCGACCTGCTTTCCTCTACTCTCCCCCTGGACTCGAACCTCAGCTCACCCGATGAACAACTCAACCATCTTAATTTCACCCTACTCTCCTCCCTCAACAGCCTGGCCCCCCTCAAAAGGAAAAATGTCACTTTCAAAACCTCCTCACCCTGGTTCACCCCTGCACTCCGTAAGCTGAAGCAAACCGGCCGCCAGCTTGAACGCCATAACCAAGAAATCATCCCTGACAGTTCACCATGAATCCTACAAACTCCATCTCACTACCTACAGAGACGCCCTCACTGCCGCAAACACTGCTTACCTCTCCACCATCTTTACTGACCATAACCCCAGGACCCTCTTCTCCACCGCCAACAAGCTCCTCAAACCCCGTGCTGACACCCTCCACTTCCACTTTATGCAGTTCATTCCTCCAGTTTTTCTCTGACACAATCACTGCCATTAATCTCTCCCTATCCGCTGCATCTGACACACATACATCTCCCCCAGCATCCACCGCCACAATTTCTCCGTCCATCTCCCTGGACCTCCCGAGCCCTCCTCCCTACGGCCGCCTCTCCCAGTTCACTCTGGTTACCCCCCCTGAAATACTCACACTGATCAGCTCCTCCAAACCCATAACCTGCTCGCTTGACCCTCTACCCACCCCTCTACTGAAGTCCTGTCTCCCCGTCCGCTGACCCTACCTTGTCAACCTCTGCCTTCAAAACTGCTGCTGTCACTCCCATCCTCAAGAAACCCGGTCTGGATCCCTCCTCCCTCAGTAATTACCGTCCCATCTCCAACCTCCCCTTTCTCTCAAAAACAATAGAACGCATTATCTCCAATCAACTCCACCGCCATCTCCAAACCAACCAGCTTTTTGAACCCGTTCAGTCTGGTTTTCGTCCCCACCACAGCACAGCAACGGCAGTCATCAAAGTCCTCAATGACCTCCTCACCTCTGCTGACACAGGTTCCCTCAACAGCCTCACCCTCCTCAACCTGAGTGCAGCCTTCGATACCGTGAGCCACACCATCCTGCTTACCCGACTCCAGGACATCGGTATAGAAGGTACTGCACTCAGGTGGCTCCAGTCCTACCTCTCCGACAGATCCCACTTCATCTCCCTCAACAACCACTCCTCTGCCACAGCTTCAGTCACCCAAGGTGTTCCCCAAGGTTCAGTACTCGGCCCCCTCCTCATCATCCACATCCTCCCCCATGGTCAGATTCTCCGCCAATACAACCTGGACTTTCACTGTTACGCTGACGACACACAGATTTACCTCAGCACCAAATCCCCCCACACCCCCCCCCCCCCCTCACCCACATTGAATCCTGTCTGACTGCAATACTATCCTAGATGCAACACAACAGTAATACAACTGAACTCCTCCTCATCGGCTCCAAATCCACCTTCAGCAAAACCCCAACCTGACAGTCACCATTGATGGCACCCCTGTTTCCCCCTCCACCCAGGCACGTAACATTGGCGTTATATTTGACCCCACCCTCTCCCTCGAGCCCCACATCCATCAAGTTGTAAAAACCAAATGTTTCCACCTCCGCAATATTGCCAAACTCCGTTCCTCTCTCACCCGCCCTGCAGCTGAGCGACTCATTCACGCCGTCATCGCCTCCCGCCTTGACTATTGCAACTCACTCCTCTACGGCATCAGCTCCACCTCCCTCAATAGACTCCAGCGTGTCCAGAGCGCAGCCGCCAGACTCCTCACCCACACCAAATCATGGCATCACATCACCCCGGTCCTCAAAGAACTCCACTGGCTCCCCGTTTCACACCGCATCCATTACAAACTCCTGGTTCTCACTTTCAAAGCCCTCCACCATCTGCCCCCCTACCTCACTGACCTCCTCATCCTCTACCAACCACCCCGGTCCCTCAGATCCACCTCAGCCGGTTTGATTTCCATCCCCAAGGCCAAACTCCGGAGCTTCGGGGATAGAGCCTTCTCTGTGGCAGCCCAGAAGCTCTGGAACTCCCTCCCCCAAGACCTCCGTGAGTCTGAGTCCCTCACCCTGTTCCAGTCCCGCCTCAAAACCCACCTCTTCAACTCTGTATATCCATAAGCCCCCCCCCCCCTCTCAACCAACTTCCTCCTGACTGCTTTTCTGTTTTGTTTCTTTTTGGTTTTGTTTTTGTTTTGTTTGTCTACCCTCCCAAATGTAAAGCGTCTTTGGGTTCAAGAAAAGCGCTATAGAAATAACATTTATTATTATTACGTAGCTGATTAAAATCATTAACACATAAATAAAGTACTCGAATTTCACTTACCGCAAAACCGCATTCATGCACCGTCTGTTTTAACCGCAGAGCAAGTCACAATAGTCCAATATATAAGCATGAAGAACAAACAACCACGGCCGGCTTCAAGTTGTGTTCCCTGGATGAGCTGAGCAGGCAGAGTCCCTGTAGCTTCACGGAGCAGCTAGCAGAGAGACAAGAAGCTAGCAGCAGCAGTCACTTGACAGAGCTGTCACTCAATGTGACCATGCCCTAATTTATCCTAACACTTTAAGACCTAATATAAATAAAAGGGTCGTGTTAGAAAACAATTCACTCACAGATTCCTAATCATGAAGGTGGAATCTAACTATATCCATAATAATATGTATTGCAGCCAGGGGTAGAAACATGTTTTTTTCTGCTGTAACATGGGGGTCTATGGAAATTGCTCCTTTCTGCAGCCATCGCCTATCGGCCAATATATGAACTGCAGTTGGTGGCACTTCCGTATTGGCGTCCCTGCTCTTCCCCAGAGTTTGCAGCTTGGTTACAACTTATGGATGACTGTTTGTAATGTGGAACCTGTTTGACCACTAGATGGAGCCACAACACAGACTATCACAACCTACAGGAACACACACACACACACACACACACACACACACACACACACACACACACACACACACACACACACACACACACACACACACACACACACACACACACACACAGGTCAGACCATGAGGATCTGTCAGCTCTGACTGCTGATCCTTCCTCTAAGGCTTAAACACAAGTGAACAATGCAGAGGAGTGGGTCAACATTACATTATACTATATTAGCAGCTGTTCAACATTTGAGGAGATGGTTCACAGTTTGAAGATGCAAAATACTACTGACACCTGACCTAAATTGTGATGATTGGTCGAGGGAAAAGACAAAAATACTGAGTTGTAGATATTTATTGGAGATTAAGGTAAAAGCCTTTGAAATTATTTCAGAAAATGTTTGAACAGATACTGGCAGCAACAACTTACATTGGATGACACATCTCCATCATAAGCTTGTGCCAGTTGACTAGGAATAAATATACTTATTTGATGGTGCTTTCCTTTACAGTTTTTCTCGATTGCTAACACACGTTTTTTTTTAATTGCTCAGTTTCTCAGAACACTAAACACAATTCACAAAACCACACACCCAACGTGCAAAACACCTGACTTCTCCTGCTAAATGAAGAACTGCCCTCTAAACTACATACACACTTACTAAATGCAAACGTTAGCACCAAATATAACACACTTCATTCATAATACTAGATTGTTTGACCACCCAGCTACACACTGCTGAGCATAATCTAAAGCACTCTCATCTGTTATGGGCTGTGCTCTGTACAGAGGTTTCTGCAGAGAAAGATTGCTTGAGTTTACAGAAATACAGTACATGAAGAAATACAATTGAGTTGTTGAAAAAAATCACATTTGATTCAAAAATAATATTGTGCATCTCAGCACATAGCTACTCTGCTTCGGATCTCTCTCAGTGGGATGCATTGTTTGCCCAAACCCAGTTTGTAACTGCTGCTTCCTGCCTCATTGAACATCCTGAGCCTTCCACCTCTTTGTTCCTCAGTCCTTCAGATAAACAACAAAGACACAGTGGTCGGTCAGTGTCTGTGTTGCATCAAGTTTACCACAGTACATTGTGCAAGATGTTTGTACAGTTATAGTCTGCAACATGCTAACAACTCAATTACAGTGATGAAGTAAATACGTTTCACACAACAGATATAAGCTCTGAGATATCATGAGTTATGCAGAGCTACTGGTGACTAACCTGTGTTCATGTCTAAGTGTCCGGATTACAGAGGCGACAGTAAATCGGCTTAGATTAGGCTGAACCCTCCGTCCAGCCTCTCTCCTCGTCGTCAAACCATGGTTGATAACATTTCATTTCATTAGAGTATTCTTCTTTGTCCACGTCCTCTCCCTCCAGCTCTACCTCTCATTCTTCCTCCTCTCACTCTCACCCACCTCTTCCTCTTCCTCTTGCTCTTGCTCTTGCTTCCATGTTGGCTTCCATTGTTGCTGTAAGAAAGTACTGTGCAGTGGTTTGCAAAATGTGCCATATTGATTTGAAATTGTGTGAAAAGCTGAAAACGTGTTTAGAGTGTTGGAGATTTGAGCCGATGTTTTGCTCTTTGAGTGTCAGTTAAAATAATTGTGCTTTATGTAGAATTTTAGTGTGTTAGCAATCGAGAAAAACCGTAATAGGATTAACGTTTGTTTATCTGCCATTGAGGTTTATGTAAGCTGTGTGTAAACTCAAGTACATATCCTTTATCAACTACATGGTCCATATAGATATATGTGGCTATGCACATGTTGGCATGACCAGATGCCTGAAATAGACCCAACATAGACCGTTGAATACTGTTTGAAGGCCTTCTCCACACTGCTAGGAATAACACTCTGGGGAATAAATGTAATATTCTTATTTATTTATTACAACATTGGCCTAAAAGTAGACAAATGTAACATAAAGTCTAAACATGTGTATTTTTTCCAGTAGTTTGAGTGTAATATGGATGTTTTGCAAATTACAGTCATGGCCCCACATCGTTGGTATGCTTTCAGTGATTGGGCCTCACCAAGTAAGAAATACAAATTCACACGCAAACGATGTAGATACTATTATATATTGTGTAGTATTTATGTAAATGAGAAATGATGTTAAAGGTAAATCCCAAAGGAGCTCAGTGTGTACATCTCTCAACAGTGAGGAGGAAAAGAATAACAACTCTTTCTCACCATGTTTTTCATCCTGAATGCATGATTCATAAGCAGTTTGAATGATATCTCCGTCACATGACCTGCTATGCATTAATTATTGATCACCCGTTCCTACGCTAGCGAGGCATAATTACCTTCTGTAATGTCAACCCTTCATCAAGTTTAAACATTTATATTGCTTATCTTTCTGCCTAACCCCCTAGCTAAATGTTTCTAATGACACTAATCAAATTCTGTCGCAGAGTAATTCTTCTCTTTGCTTCAATTAGAAAGCAGGGACGACATGCATATTTCACTTGGTCCCAAAGTACTTCACTTTATGCGAGGTGAAATGATGAATCATAGCTGCCGTTCCTCTTCATTTTGTCTGCTGGTGTACTGCTGCTTGAGAAAGCATTTGTTCAGTAAATGTATTAACCCTCCTGTTGTTGTGTTCGGGTCAAATCTGACCAATTTACTACTTTCACAATCATAACTTTTTTGTTTTAGGTTCGATTGCATTAAGGCTTTATGATATCCTTCAGAGTAGACATTTGAACATATAAATTTGCTAATCAATCAATCAATGTTTATTTATATAGCCCAATATCACAAATGTTACACTTGTCTCAGTGGTCTTCACAGTGTGTACAGAATATCAGTATGACAATACGACACCCTCTGTCCTTAGACCCTCACATCGTACAAGGAAAAACTTCCAAAGAAAACCCAGTTTAAAGGGAAAAATGGGAGAAACCTCAGGGAGAGCAACAGAGGAGGGATCCCTCTCCCAGGACGGACAGACGTCCAA
This sequence comes from Pseudochaenichthys georgianus, assembly GCF_902827115.2. NCBI lineage: Eukaryota > Metazoa > Chordata > Actinopteri > Perciformes > Channichthyidae > Pseudochaenichthys > Pseudochaenichthys georgianus. The sequence continues at coordinate 1,373,488 of NC_047510.2, forward strand.
ATGTTTGGAAATGCATGTGTGTATAATAGGAAGATGAATCCACGAGGATATCCATCCAGGACCTATGATCCAGGACCACAGCCACGACTCAAGATCCAGCGCTCGCGATCCAGGACACAGGACCGCAGGATCATCCATGACTCCGGATCCCAGCGTATATAGACACCAAAAAGAAAGACATTTGGGGAAGTTGGGTTAATCGGAACATGAGTGTACACGGGTATAGACAGAGAGAAGGAAGAAGTAAGATGTCCCCCGACAAACTAAGCCTATATCAGCAAAACTAGGGGCTGAATCTAATCAGCCCTAACTATAAGCTTTATCAAAAAGGAAGGTCTTAAGCGCACTCTTAAAAACGGATAGGGTGTCTGCCGCCCGAACACAAACTGGAAGCTGATTCCACAAATGTGGAGCTTGATAAGAAAAGGCTCTGGCTCCCATTGTACTTTTAAAGATTCTAGGAACAACCAACAACCCTGCATTCTTGGAACGCAATGCCCTAGTAGGACAGTAGGGTATAATGAGTTATTTAAGGTAAGATGGCGCCTGCCCATTAAGGGCTTTGTAGGCGAGAAGAAGAATTTTAAATTCTATCCTGTGTTCTATAGGGAGCCAGTGTAAGGCAGCCAGAACAGGAGTAATGTGGTCCCTTTTCCTAACTCTGGTTAGTACACGAGCCGCAGCATTTTGAATCAGCTGAAGCGACTTGATTGACTTCTTGGTACTCCCTGATAATAAAGAGTTACAATAATCCAGCCTAGAAGTAACAAATGCATGGACTAGTTTCTCTGCATCGTTTTGAGGCAAGATATGCCTGATTTTTGCAATGTTACGTAGATGGAAGTAGGCGGTCCTTGAAATTGATTTTATGTGGGCGTTAAAGGATAAATCCTGATCAAATATAACACCAAGATTCCTTACAGTCTCACTGGAGGCCAAATTAATGCCATCCATAGTTAGTATGTCTTTAGATAATTTGTTTCGTAGATTCTTCGGGCCAAGTACAATAACTTCAGTTTTGGTCGTGTTTAACATCAAAAAGTTTAAGGTCATCCACGTTTTTAAGTCCTTAAGGCAGTCTTGAATTTTATTTAGATGATTAATTTCATCAGGCTTGATTGATAAATATAGTTGAGTATCATCCGCATAACAATGAAAGTTTACAGAATGATTCCTTATAATATTGCCTAACGGAAGCATATATAATGTGAACAAAATAGGTCCGAGCACTGAGCCCTGTGGCACTCCATGGCTAACTTTGGTTTGCGTGGAAGATTCATCGTTAACACGTACAAACTGAGAGCGTTCAGATAGATAGGACCTAAACCAGCCTAAAGCAGTTCCCTGTATGCCAACTAAGTGCTCTAGTCTTTGCAATAGGATATCATGGTCGATAGTATCAAATGCAGCACTAAGATCGAGCAAAACAAGAATAGAGACAAGTCCCTTGTCTGAGGCTATTAGAATATCATTTGTGACTTTAACCAGAGCTGTCTCTGTGCTATGATGTGTTCTAAAGCCAGACTGAAAATCTTCAAATAAATCATTGTTTTTTAAGTAATCACACAACTGTTTTGCGACCGCTTTCTCAAGAATTTTTGAGAGGAACGGAAGATTAGAAATAGGTCTATAGTTGGCTAAAACCTCTGGATTGAGGTTGTGCTTTTTAAGAAGCGGTTTTATCACTGCTACTTTGAATGATTGTGGAACATAGCCTGATAATAAATACATATTCATAATATTTAATAAAGAAGTGCTAATTAATGGAAAAACTTCCTTCAACAGCTTAGTTGGAATTGGGTCTAACATACACGTTGATGGTTTAGAAGAGAGAATCATTGAATGTAATTGTACACACACACACACACACACACACACACACACACACACGAGCGCACACACACATTCACTAGATGTGTTTTCCCCCCCTTATTTGCCCATCCCCCCATGTGAATCACACCTGGCACACACACACACACACACACACACACACACAAAACAATTTGATACATTTACCCATGGGCGCGGGAAGGGGGGTGCTGAGGGCGCTGCAGCACCCCCTAGTGGCAGGCAGGGGGTGCGGAGCTCCCCTGTCTGAATTATTATTTGACGGTTATTGCTGCTCCCGCGGTGCATATGTAGCCAATAAATTCCACATTGTTGGTAAAATAATATTTTGGCCTGCCCCGAATGTTTTTTCTGTAGCACCGGACAATTCTACCTCCATAATATAATACATTAACCGTGTTTTACGTGAACCTCATCATGACACTCGAGAGGACGGCAGGACTGTAATTTCCCGTGTTCAGTGAATGCAACAGAGGCAAGACACCAGACCAATCAGAGAGTTGCATGGAAATAAGTGTGTGTGTGTGTGTGTGTGTGTGTGTGTGTGTGTGTGTGTGTGTGTGTGTGTGTGTGTGTGTGTGTGTGTGTGTGTGTGTGTGTGTGTGTGTGTGTGTGTGTGTGTGTGTGTGTGTGTGTGTGTGTGTGTGTGTGTGTGTGTGTGTGTGTGTGTGTGTGTGTGTGTGTGTGTGTGTGTGTGTGTGTGTGTGTGTACACACAAGCTGGAGGAGAGCTCTCCTCTCAGACTGAGAGGCTCAGGTGAGCTAAAGGACTCTGAGTGTTTAGATAGTTAACTTTAGTCTAAGTTATCTCAGTGGGTCTCAAACGGTTTGGTCACAAATTATTCAAAAGATTATTTCCGCGGCAGACCTTCATATGATCATTATAGTTATAAAAAAAGTAAGAGAATAAAGGAAAAACAGTTATGAAATACTATATGGCAGTAAAACAAGAATACAGTTTGAAAGGGGAGTGATTTGTAAAATATCCATAAAGAAAAAGAACATCTGCTTACAGTTGTGTTTCATCTGGGCGTTGAGAGATGTATCCATAGATTTCTTAATGTTGCTCTCAAAGTGCACCAGATTGATGCTTTTAACTTCAATATTTAAAACAAATCTTCCCGGGGGAGCATCCCCCCGGACCCCCCCAGAGGAGGTGAGGTCCGCTCCCCACTCATAAAAATAGCACTTTACCCCTGCCTATATGCCGTGAGCTGATTATCGAGCCTTCATTGTAACAGTCGCAGGTGTACTGTGTGTTTGCGTGTGGGGAGTGCTTTTATGTGTGCTCTATAGTGCCCGTAATAGTGTTCACTGGAGTCCAGCACCTCAGCACCCCCACTCAAAATACCTTCCTCTGCATTTCCCGCTCTTATGTGCACATCCCCCCACATGGATCACACCTGGCACATGTTCAGTGTCTATTCTTTGTATATGTATTGCAGTTTTTCATGTATACCAGTAGTCTGATACACTATTTACAGTTTGAAAGGGTGTTAAATGAAATGTGGTGATTAATGGTTTTTGTGTTAATGTAATAGCAGTTAAAACAGGACCAGTCAAATTTGATCGCGAACACCAAAGTAAGGGGGGGAGACGAACACAACAGGAGGGTTAAAAGCACATTGGATACTGATGAATATGTTAAACACACCTTAAGTTGCCAAACTCTGACCTTCAAAAACATCATAACATTCAGCATTAGCAAAACGTGACAGTCTAATTGGACTTTAACCCTTTAATGGCCAGACCAAGAAAAAAGCTATGGAAAAATTAGTTGTTTGCATTTTTTTATCAAATGGGACACAAATAACCACAACAATCTAAAATGTTTTGACTGACCACACAGTTTGGTTTTTATGAGCCTCTACCAACTGGTCGAGCTGGCCTTTTATGGTAAAAGTGCATTTTCAACAATCATCATACACAGTACAGTATTTGTATGCATCAAACTCAAATAAAACACAAACTCAAATACATTTGTTTCTTTTATGGAAAATTAGCAATATATACAACCAGATATATTCATAAAAGACAATAAATGACTTCCGGTTATGGCACGGTGTTGATCAGACGTAGTTCAGTCGTCGCTCTGCCCTAATATTGTATTAACTATTTGGAACGCAAGAGGTTAAAGGAAAACGCAATTTACACAATCATAACGGTGTTACTAATGCCTTCACGCAAGAAAACAACTAGAAAGGACAACGTTTTGTAAACTTCATCCAAAGAAGATTGGCCACCGCTGTCTCAACTTGGCCTTGCTCCCGACATGGAACACGAGGCGGGAGAAGACCTGTCGCAGGATACAGATGTAGCACTCCAGATCGGACTCACATGGGTGTGTCCCAGTCAAAAGCCCAGCGGATGCCAGTGGCTGGGGGTGCCAAATTGCTAGAGGGCGTTGCCCAATTTCCCCATTTGTTCAATTACAGGATTTAACCATGAGATGGCGCTTCATTCACAAAATACACAAAGACAACTGGGTGTTGTAGAACTTAGTCTGTTTGCAATGTTTGCAGCTCTGCAGTTGTGTTTGCTGAATACTGTAGCATTTAATCACTTATTTGTTACTGTTTGGTTTTCACAAGCTACTATAACGAAAAAACATCAATATTTTAGATCAAATAAAGTATATAGTTTGCTTTATGCAGTATATTTTTTGTAATATTGTTGGGGTGTTTTTACACAGTACAGTAGATTGAAGTAAATCAACTTATACATTAAGATAAGATAAGATGGACCTTTATTAATCCCGTGGGGAAATTCAGTAGTTCAAACAGCAACAGGGTGAGAGTGAAAAACAGGACAGCACAGATTAATAAAATCAAAAATAAGATGAGCGATAAAAATAATAATAATGAGAAACTATGAAATAAGAAATGAATAAAACGAAAATGTAATTATCATATCATATATTATAATGTATTTTATTATTAAGTAATATCATACATTAACCCCATTATAGCAGATGCCACATTGAATGGATAAACACTTTTATCCATCAATAATTACAACAGAGTATTTCTAAATACAAGTTGTAAAAATACTTATATGTATTTAATATTAACCCTTTGGAGTCGACCGTCACGCCGGCGTGATCAGATCACATGACCTGTTCAAGCCGGTGCCGCATAAAAACAACAGTCCGGACAACATTGCCGTGTGTTTCTGTCGAAAGTACTGGCTTGAAACTATATCCCAGTCTTTGTTTCATGCAAAAAGACCCAGTAAACACGGAGATACGATGATATAAAGTTAATACAGATATATTTCAGAAGTATGAATAATGGAAGCACATATTTTAATATCTTCGCCGTATTTGATCATTTTACGAAACGGAAAATACTGGAAACTGTAGATTCTGCTCAACAGGATGTATTTACCAGGGAGGGGGTGAGGTAATCAGGTAAACGGAGTGATACGAAAAGAGACGAAGAGGGACAGCGGGAACCGAAGAGAGACGGCGGGAAATGGAGAGAGACGAAGATATACGAAGACAGGCAGAGGGAGACGGCGGGAAATGGAGAGAGACGAAGATATACGAAGAGAGGCGGCGGGAGACGAAGAGAGGCGGCGGGAGACTGCGATTGAAGTAAAGTGACAGACAAACATTGAGAATTTAGATATAGTTAGATAGATTTAGAGTTTTGAAGATTCAACTATGATGAAGAGAACTCTGAACGTGAGTCAAGCTTTAAGCTTGTTTTTTGACATGGAGGAGGAGGAGCCTGTGATGTTGCCCTCTGTGTGTAGTTGACAGAAACCGCTTTGAAGCGTGGCACAGATAAAGACAGAAACAAATTATTTTTGTACATAATGTGTATATATATATATATATATATATATTTGTATTATATTTATAATAACACTTTTGCCTTATCAGAATGAAATCCCATGCTACCTCAATCAAACTTTCACATTATCATAGTGACATCCCATGTATATATTTCCAGCTTTTAAATGGTTTCGTTGTGTATGTTTGTGTTACCTATATGAAAAATAATATAATTTTCAAAATCTGTTTTTACGTTTTTTTTTTTGTGATTTTGGGTCCAAAATGTTCATATAGTAGAAGACCACTGCTCTAAACAAAGTCAACAATCCTACATCCAAACGAAATAAATATAATTAATTATGATGAATACGTTAAGTCTTGTTCATTGTTTTTCACTTTTATTAAATGTTTGATATTTCCGGCACAGACCCTTTCGTACCGGCAATGCGCGATAGAAGCAACGGAAAGTGCGACAGTTTAAATATGCCAGTGTTAATTTCGTCAACGAAAACTATGGCGAAAAATGTTCGTCAACGACCTTTTTTACATGACTAAGACGAGACGATGACGAGCTAAAAATAGATTCTTGATAACGAAAACTATGACGAAATGGATATTTAGTTTTCGTTGATGAGACGAGACGGACTAAGGTGTTAATGGTGGACTATCGGACTTTCAAAATGCAGCATATTTCCCCCAAGTGTCAAAATGCATTTTACGTTTCTAACTTGCAATATCATTCCGATGGCCAATGGGGGGTTGGGGCTGGTGAACGGTATGGTCCTAAGGACATAGGCGGCGCGTGAGGCTCAGGTTTGGGAAGGCTAAATAACTTTTTTTTACCTGACGCTGCCCGGCTCCGGCGTCTATAGAAAAGAGATCAACTCAGTGAAAGCACCGCCTGCTGACCAATCAGAGCTCAGTGTGCGGAGTTTAAATCTATCAAGTCATATTACAGGATAAAGGAAATACAGTTTAAACTGCCGTATGCAGAGAAGACGCTGACGTGTCGCACTTTATCATTCAGATATAATATCATAATATATCACATTTCCTTATCTGAGTCAGCTGAGCCGTATCTGGCCGTGCATCACCTACATTGACTAATAAACGAATAATATACACCTTAATACATGTAATACAAAAATCTCAGGCTAGTAACACTCAAAGCTAAATGTGCAATACCATGCTATGTTACTATTTATAATGTTATTGTTGTTACAACAGAAGATATTTGTATTTAAATTGAAGTTAAATGCATCAATCTGGTGCACTGAGGGCACAATTAAGAGATGTGTGGATACAGCTCTCAACACTCATATGAAACAGAACTGTTCTTACAATGTGTGTTGGAAGGTATTCAATTACTATGCATATTTTATTGTGTAAACACACAGCTGATCACCTGAGAGCTGCCGTTTCATTCAGACTGTTTAATATTATTATAGCAGTAATATTAGACACTAATAATACAGTAAACTATTAACACTGTACATATTATGGTTTGCCCGTGGGATTAGGATTATCGGTAGTGAGAGCCGTGCTGCATTTTCCTCCGGTCGGATGTGATATAAAAACAAAGCGATTATTTTTGTTGTTGTAAACTCACGTGGATTAAACTACATGTATTAGTGCATTAATTTCAATTTGCGAACATATGATACATTAAATGATCCTGAGGATGATGATTGAAAATGAAACTGTCTTTTCACCGACATCTCTTCACCTGCACTAGTGGCCGTATCAAAACCGTGATTGGTCAGATGTCAATTCATTGCAACGGTGTCGGGTTGCAGACGTGCTCCCCTTGTCACCTCTCACTCTCGTGGGGGGGGTGCGTAGAACTGCGCACAGCAGCTGAGGCTCTCTGGGCGGGGCCCCCTGCGCAAGGCGGGGCCCCATGCAGCCTGCGTGATTGGCCTGTAGGGAGGGGCGGCCCTGGATACACTCAATACAATCTATCGAAGGCGAACTAAAACAATACTCTGGCTGATTAACGGAGGCTGAGGAGCGGCTTGGAGCGGGGGAAGGCGATGCCTCAGCGCTGAATAAAACAACGAAACAGCTGAGACAACAGGTGGAAAGTTTGGAGGCGAGAATGGAAGATCTGGAAAATCGTAGCCGCATCTAATGTGCGACTGATAGGCTTGCCCAAAAACGCTGAAGGGAAGGATGCATCTGAGTATCTTGTTTCCACAAATGCTACACTTACACACAATGTTAACCGTACAAATTCCCCATTCGCTTACCCAGCTGTAGCTCCTGTAAAGGAGGTGGCTAGTGGGCATGCGTAGATGAGAGGGATGAACCGCAGGGAGTGCTATCTAAAGGAGAGCGCTATGTGGGTACAGGGACATTATGGCCGGCGTATTGCTGTCAGAGAACACACTACGCCTAGAGCAAAGACTCCAATGCAGTTTACCCGTGGTGGTAAAGGCTGCATTATGGCGGAGCCCGCACTCACACAAGAGCACGTCGCGGTGCGTTCAGGGACCTCAGTAGAACACACTACGCCTATAAAGACTCAGATTAATGCAGTTTGCCGTAGTGGTGAAAACAGCATTATGGGGGAGCGCGTGCTCACACAAGAGCGTGCTGAGGTACGTTCAGGGACCTCAGTAAATAATCGGCCCTTTCTGTGTCGACCCTCCATGGGCAAATGGCATCTTCCTATTATACACACATGCATTTCCAAACATTTGGACTACCTATGTTGCAAATGTATTATCTTTTAAATTTACACACGGCATCTATTGCACGTATGTCCGTCCTGGGAGAGGGATCCCTCCTCTGCTGCTCTCCCTGAGGTTTCTCCCATGTTCCCTTAAACTGTGGGTTTTCTCCGGAAGTTTTTCCTTGTACGATGTGAGGGTCTAAGGACAGAGGGTGTCGTATTGTCATACTGATATTCTGTACACACTGTGAAGACCACTGAGACAAATGTACCATTTGTGATATTGGGCTATATAAATAAACATTGATTGATTGATTGAAATCTTCCCTTCACGGGGAATTCTGCACCGAAACGGGTCACCAGAGAGTATCACAGCTTCATAGCTGCGGCCCTACAGCTGAGGGCTTGTCCATTAACACAATGTTATGGGGAATGGAAACTCTGCTGGGAACTAACAAAGTGGAGGGACAGGACCCACTGTACCACATGTCTATACACTGTACCACTGTATCACATGGACCACTGTCTTGTGGGTGTCCCACACCCACCTTTTTTATGGGCATGCGAGAGGTAAATCTGTCCTCCCAGGAGGAGATGTGGCAACCGTAAATCGTCTACCCCCCCCCCTCTACTGTCAGATATGCCCACCTACCTGCGCCGGTTGCCCTGCATCCTGCCTCACCGAAAGCGCTTTAGGCGACGGGGAAAGCGTGGTGGCGCGCTTGTCCATCAAAAAGCACACCTGACGGCTTCTTCCGTGACTTATCCACGCATCAGATGTCATGGCCCTCCCGCTGCACGCCATCCGAGGGTTCGGTGGATTCGCCCTGTCTTTCCGGAGCTGCGGCCTCTGCTGGGCCCGCTGGCAGCTCCTCCTGCCCGACCGACTGCTCCCGGTCCGTGCGGCGTTCAACACGCAAATCTTCGTCAGCTGAGACGCACTACATCTTCGGCCAGCTCGGAGAGAAAACTCTGCATGGCTTTGCTAAATGCTAGGTCAATAGCAAACAAGACGTTCCTGTTAAACGACTTATTCACCTCTCGTGATCTGGATTGAATGTTCCTGACGGAGACCTGGGTCCACACCGGCGAGTATGTACCGTTCTCTGAACTTCTTCCTCCCGACTGTACTTTCTTCAGCTCTCCCCGTACCACCGGCCGTGGTGGGGGCATAGCTTCAGTGTTTAGAGCTAGCCTCCAATGCCGTTTGCTTCACCCAGTAACTAGCTATGCTAGCTTCGAGTTGCAGCTTTATGAATTGAACCCAGCCTCGCCTATACTCTGCGCAGTCGTGTATCGTCCGCCAAAGTACGATAATGATTTCATAACTGACTTTTCTGACTTTCTGTCCGGGATCATAGTGAAATATGATCGTGTTTTGAACTTGTTAGGAGATTTGAATGGATAATTAGTCCGCATTTCCAAATCTCCGCACGTCCCTAAACAAGCTGTTATCTTACATGAAGGAAATCCAGAGCATACACTTAACCGTTAAACAATAATCCACTTTAATGGTAATATACAATGCAATACAATCAAATACATTACCATACACAACCATATCTATCATATGTATAATGTCAGGAGTGGCCCACTCCTGGCCCCTGCCCACAGGCCGCCACGACCTTCCAGTCCGAGCGCGCGAGAAGAGAGAGACAGAACAGCAAGCTGGATAGGCTTTCATACCAATGATACAGGAAGGGGTGGAGTTTAAGGACAACTGGTCGTCTTTTCCAGTCATCTCAAACGAACACCTCTGACCCTCACTGTCTCCTATTTCTGCAGCCTCTACACCTACACACATCCCCCCATCACATTCCAGAGACCACAGTGGGGTCTTGCTCCAGCTCCCCCACAGCAATAAAACCCTTAACAGCCCTTGTCTACCGCCATTTTAGTCCTCACATTTATGAAAGGATGAAACAGATAAATCAATATAAAACACAAGGTATTGTTTGAACAGTATTCACTTAACTGCTACTATTTGATAATTACCAGAGGAACTCAAGGACCTCTTTTAATATCTGGAAATTGCAACAAGACTTTCTGCCATTTTCAAATGTAACACACTTCTTAAATATCAGATGCTGCAATCCCCCTTTTGCACTCTCCTAAAAGAGTGCAACTTACACAAGGCACTTGAAACATAACTATTGTCATTCCTCTCCAATATCATCAGAAACTGAGATCCAAAGTATTTGAAATCGTGAAGGAACCGAACATCACTTCCCATGGCAGTGAAGGAACCATGAGGGGGCAGCTGAGTGCTAAGAAGCGGTCTCCTGGTGGTGAATCATCAGCCCGCCTGCCCGCCCCCCCCAAAGGAATAGCCCACACGACAGCTGATAGGGAGGGGGAGATGCGGCTTTCCCTTCACGGGTGGAACTGATCAGAGAGAAGTAGACTCCTCTGCTGCCTCGACAAGTCCCCCAGCCCACTGCCAGCCGCTTCCAAGTCGTCTGCTGCCTGGATGTCCTCGAGGTCCTTCCCCGGTCCGATGATGATGCCTCCTGGGACGACTGCTGGATGGATGTCCTCGAGGTCCTTCTCCTCCAGTCCGCTGATGACAGCATCCGAGTCGACCTCCATGACGAGAGCCAGATCCGTCCTGGGTCCTCGCAGGTGTTTTCCCGACCGCACACTGGCTCCAGTGGTACCAGTTGTCCCCCTTTCCTTGTAGGCGGACGTCATTGGATGTCCTCTGGGTCACTCGGTCGGGGCCGGAGAGCCTGGGGTTGACAGTCAGCCTCCTGCGTCTCGGGTCCCCCTTTTGGCATCCACAACCTGTGTGGAGAAATCTGATACAAATCCCTCAAGCCTACGCTCCGGGCTCTGGGGCCCTCGGCTGTTTGACCCACCAGTGCGTGGCCACTTGGAGCCTGTTGGTGGGGTGTCTTAAAACAACAGACGTCTGTGCACAGGTTTTCTAAATTAATTGTGCAGCTTCAGAATCTTAATACTTGGACTGTGCCCACTAAATAAGAACCCCAACATCTTTAGGTAAACTAAATAACATATTTCAATAGCTCTGAATTTCTGACAAGCATCTGTATTTATTTTTAAATGAAATCCCTGAGATCCCATTAAAAATCTAAAAATATGATTTGAACTGCTAATGTTTCTGGTAAAGAAACACACTAATGTTATGGATTCAAAAACAACCAAAATCACAATACTAACATACCCTAGGGACCAGAGGGTACAATGGTTGGACATTTACTACCGGCCGTGGTATGCCTAGTGTACAGGGTCCATATAACCGACTTAATGCATAGCGGGAAGTCGGTTATATAGACATCAACAGAATAAGTGTTTAACGGTGATTTAAACTAGTTTATGCGGGGAAAAGAGTGCTCAAAATCGGATTCAACAGTTCATCCACACCTCACGACTCCCATTAAAAGTGATTGAAATGTACAGGAATCTGTCCATTTCAATCACATTTGATGACCCGTCCAGGGTGACTTTCTTCCCCAGGAATTAGTGTCTGAAAGCTGGCTAACATTACTTTAAATACAGTGTGCACATGGCTTTATTACCCATGAAATAGTGTGTGAAAGCTGGGTGAGTTTGATGTGAATTTAAGGAAGATATGGCCATTTCATCCACACCTCACGACTCCCATTAAAAGTGAATTGAAATGTACAGGAATCTGTCCATTTCAATCACATTTGATGACCCGTCCAGGGTGACTTTCTTCCCCAGGAATTAGTGTCTGAAAGCTGGCTAACATTACTTTAAATACAGTGTGCACATGGCTTTATTACCCATGAAATAGTGTGTGAAAGCTGGGTGAGTTTGATGTGAATTTAAGGAAGATATGGCCATTTCATCCACACCTCACGACTCCCATTAAAAGTGATTGAAATGTACAGGAATCTGTCCATTTCAATCACATTTGATGACCCGTCCAGGGTGACTTTCTTCCCCAGGAATTAGTGTCTGAAAGCTGGCTAACATTACTTTAAATACAGTGTGCACATGGCTTTATTACCCATGAAATAGTGTGTGAAAGCTGGGTGAGTTTGATGTGAATTTAGGGAGGGAGAGCAGCAGCAGCAGCAGCAGGAGGAGAGCAGCAGCAGCAGCCGCCGCAGCAGCAGCAGCAGCAGGCTGTGACCCTGGCGGAAATACATTGATTGTTTTAGCCAGGAATAAGTGTTTAGAAGGCGGGTAAAGTGTTCCTGCAGCTCCTCCATGACGGTAATAATGATTAGATATAATTGCCAGGGCAGAAAGCTCTTTTTAAAAGTGAAAAAACGATTTGAAACCGTTTGAAATGACTGGCGGGTGCTGATGGAAAGCAGGCGGAAATAAATTGATTGTTTACCCAGGAAAAGGTGTTTAAAAGGCGGGTAAAGTGTCCCTGCAGCTCCTCCATGACGGTAATAATGATTAGAAATCATTTACAGGGCAGAAAGCTGTTTTTAAAAGTGAAAAAACGATTTGAAACCGTTTGAAATGACTGGCGGGTGCTGATGGAAAGCAGGCGGAAATACATGGATTGTTTTACCCAGGAGAAGGTGTTTACAAGGCGGGTAAAGTGTTCCTGCAGCCCTTTAAATACAGTGTGCACATGGCTTTATTACCCATGAAATAGTGTGTGAAAGATGGGTAAATTTGCTGTGAATTTAAGGGAGATATGGCCCTTTCAAACAGGGAGATGTACAGGCCTTTATTACCCACGAATTAGTGTCTGAAAGCTGGCTAACATTACTTTAAATACATGGTGCACATGGCTCTGTTACCCATGAAATAGTGTGTGAAAGCTGGGTGAGTTTGATGTGAATTTAAGGAAGATATGGCCATTTCATCCACACCTCACGACTCCCATTCAAAGTGATTGAAATGTACAGCACTCTGTACATTTCAATCACATTTCCCGACCCGGCCAGGGTGACTTTCTTCCCCACGAATTAGTGTCTGAAAGCTGGCTAACATTACTTTAAATGCATGGTGCACATGGCTCTGTTACCCATGAATTAGTGTGTGAAAGATGGGTGAGTTTGATGTGAATTTAAGGGAGATATGGCCATTTCATCCACACCTCACCACTCCCATTCAAAGTGATTGAAATGTACAGCACTCTGTACATTTCAATCACATTTCCCGACCCGACCAGGGTGACTTTCTTCCCCACGAATTAGTGTCTGAAAGCTGGCTAACATTACTTTAAATGCATGGTGCACATGGCTCTGTTACCCATGAATTAGTGTGTGAAAGATGGGTAACGTTGCTGTGAATTTAAGGGAGATATGGCCATTTCATCCACACCTCACCACTCCCATTCAAAGTGATTGAAATGTACAGCACTCTGTACATTTCAATCACATTTCCCGACCCGACCAGGGTGACTTTCTTCCCCACGAATTAGTGTCTGAAAGCTGGCTAACATTACTTTAAATGCATGGTGCACATGGCTCTGTTACCCATGAATTAGTGTGTGAAAGATGGGTGAGTTTGATGTGAATTTAAGGGAGATATGGCCATTTCATCCACACCTCACGACTCCCATTAAAAGTGATTGAAATGTACAGGAATCTGTCCATTTCAATCACATTTGATGACCCGTCCAGGGTGACTTTCTTCCCCACGAATTAGTGTCTGAAAGCTGGCTAACATTACTTTAAATGCATGGTGTACATGGCTCTGTTACCCATGAATTAGTGTGTGAAAGATGGGTGAGTTTGATGTGAATTTAAGGGAGATATGGCCCTTTCAAACAGGGAGATGTACAGGCCTTTATTACCCACGAATTAGTGTCTGAAAGCTGGCTAACATTACTTTAAATGCATGGTGCACATGGCTCTGTTACCCATGAATTAGTGTGTGAAAGATGGGTGAGTTTGATGTGAATTTAAGGGAGATATGGCCATTTCATCCACACCTCACGACTCCCATTCAAAGTGATTGAAATGTACAGCACTCTGTACATTTCAATCACATTTCCCGACCCGGCCAGGGTGACTTTCTTCCCCACGAATTAGTGTCTGAAAGCTGGCTAACATTACTTTAAATGCATGGTGCACATGGCTCTGTTACCCATGAATTAGTGTGTGAAAGATGGGTGAGTTTGATGTGAATTTAAGGGAGATATGGCCATTTCATCCACACCTCACCACTCCCATTCAAAGTGATTGAAATGTACAGCACTCTGTACATTTCAATCACATTTCCCGACCCGACCAGGGTGACTTTCTTCCCCACGAATTAGTGTCTGAAAGCTGGCTAACATTACTTTAAATGCATGGTGCACATGGCTCTGTTACCCATGAATTAGTGTGTGAAAGATGGGTAACGTTGCTGTGAATTTAAGGGAGATATGGCCATTTCATCCACACCTCACCACTCCCATTCAAAGTGATTGAAATGTACAGCACTCTGTACATTTCAATCACATTTCCCGACCCGACCAGGGTGACTTTCTTCCCCACGAATTAGTGTCTGAAAGCTGGCTAACATTACTTTAAATGCATGGTGCACATGGCTCTGTTACCCATGAATTAGTGTGTGAAAGATGGGTGAGTTTGATGTGAATTTAAGGGAGATATGGCCATTTCATCCACACCTCACGACTCCCATTAAAAGTGATTGAAATGTACAGGAATCTGTCCATTTCAATCACATTTGATGACCCGTCCAGGGTGACTTTCTTCCCCACGAATTAGTGTCTGAAAGCTGGCTAACATTACTTTAAATGCATGGTGTACATGGCTCTGTTACCCATGAATTAGTGTGTGAAAGATGGGTGAGTTTGATGTGAATTTAAGGGAGATATGGCCCTTTCAAACAGGGAGATGTACAGGCCTTTATTACCCACGAATTAGTGTCTGAAAGCTGGCTAACATTACTTTAAATGCATGGTGCACATGGCTCTGTTACCCATGAATTAGTGTGTGAAAGATGGGTAACGTTGCTGTGAATTTAAGGGAGATATGGCCATTTCATCCACACCTCACCACTCCCATTCAAAGTGATTGAAATGTACAGCACTCTGTACATTTCAATCACATTTCACGACCTGTGTAGACTGGCTTTCTTACCCATTAGGTACACCGACAAAGCCACCTCTTCGGGGCCGCTCCAAGACCCCCAAAACACGGACGCAGCAGCCCCAGCATCTCTCCCTGACATGAGCAAACAGGTTATTTCAGACTTCCATGACATACCCCGGGGAAAAGCACCTCTCTGTGGCCGCTCCAAGACCCCAAAACACGGACTAAGGAGCTCCAGGATCCCTCCCTGCCTTGAGAAAACAGGCTAGTTCACACTTACATTACGTACACCGACAAAGCCACCTCTTCGGGGCCGCTCCAAGACCCCCAAAACACGGACGCAGCAGCCCCAGCATCTCTCCCTGACATGAGCAAACAGGTTATTTCAGACTTCCATGACATACCCCGGGGAAAAGCACCTCTCTGTGGCCGCTCCAAGACCCCCAAAACACGGACTGAGGAGCTCCAGGATCCCTCCCATGTACCTCCAGAACCTCGAGCACCTTGGGTCCCCGGGCCCCCGAACTTAAGCACTCCCCCACGGACTAAACCAAGATGATCACACCCTCAAGAATCTCGTGCCCCTGGCTACACTTAAAGGGGGTCTACTTTGCGGTGCTTTGCCGTCCGCCCATCGGCACCCATAGTCGGCCTTCTTCACAGCAGCAGCACCCAACCTCCATGGAGGATTTTGCTCGTGCCCCTGGCTACACTTAAAGGGGGTCTACTTTGCGGTGCTTTGCCGTCCGCCCATCGGCACCCATAGTCGGCCTTCTTCACAGCAGCAGCACCCAACCTCCATGGAGGATTTTGCTCGTGCCCCTGGCTACACTTAAAGGGGGTCTACTTTGCGGTGCTTTGCCGTCCGCCCATCGGCACCCATAGTCGGCCTTCTTCACAGCAGCAACACCCAACCTCCAGTGGAGGATGTTATCATGCCCCTGGCAACACTGGTAAACACTGGTAACATATGTCTAGCCGCTGACAGGAACTTGACATCGGAACTTGACATCGCATTTCCATTGAGCGGACTCCCGTACATGGGAAGGGCAAGTCCCACGGTACCTCCGTTCATAAGGCTGACATTTGCCTTACAGGTGCTTCTCGTCACCCAGACAGCGGTCAAGGTTGCAGAGAGAGCTACGTGGGTCCACGCCAGCCACTGCAAGGTCGTGGTCACAGGAAAGGAGAAACGATAGAAACAGACGACAACAAGTGACATGTCCAAGTCACCAACAGATGACAACAAGTGACGTGTCCAAGTCACCAACAGATGACAACAAGTGACGTGTCCGAGTCACCAACAGAGATGACAGCAAGTGACGTGTCCTAGTCACCACCAGCACCACACTTGCACTACATACACCAAAACACACTACACACAAGGTGTCACGAGCGAGTGCCAGCTGAGCGGTTTCATATGCTCTCTGGTTCCTCGTTTGTGTTATCAGTGTGCGAAGTCTGACGGTCCGTGTCACGAAATCGACCGAGAGAATACACTCACACACACCATGGAACATTTCCCCCTCGTGATGAGGGCTCGCCTGGAGAGACGACAACGCAACCGTGAGCAATGTGAATGCTACTGGAGAGCCTGGACAATCATAGAATGGTTCCTCTGCATACTTGCCATGATAGTTGTGTTAGGACTAGTCCTATATTTTATGTATCCATTTCAGCATACAGCATGTCAGCCAAAATCGAGGTATCTAAGAGGTTCATGGGGAAAGGAGGGCGAACCATATGGGTCGAGGGGCGGGGGAAAGCAGGGCGAACCACATGGGTCGAGGGGCTGGTCAAGACAGGGATTGGTAACATTACTCTAAGGGATGGGGAAGATAGCGCAGTGCAGTTAGACCCGTGCAACTACATGCATTGCCCCGACCCTAAGAAACTGGGGGTCTACATTTGCTATGTCGAGAGTGACAGTTACACCGCCACTCACTGCTCGGGGGGCTGGACTTTTGTTTTATGGACCACCGCGCACACCGATTGGGGTTATACCTTATGGGACGACAAAACAAACATCAAAGGGAGATTGTCTATCTCCAAGGTCAATTCATCGAGCCCCGTTATCCTGTTGCAACTACAGGCTGCCCAGATATCAGACAAGGGTTATTTTGTTGTCTGTATGTATGTATCCGGCGCCGACCCGTGTGGCACATTTTACATAGACATCGCGCCCAAAACTCAGACCCCGGAAAAGCGTAAGCAACCTTTGACGCCACTGTTGACATCCATAGGTACATCTACATTTAATCTATACATAGGCGACCATAGCAACATTGATGTGGGTCAGACCAGTAATGGGATCACCGGTAACGTCTGGTGGTACACTCTGAGATCATTCTTGCAGGCCGCAGGACAAAATGGGTCATGTTATGCATGCACCCTTTCCCCCCAGGACTCATCAATGTCCGTGCCAGTTCGTCCGCGCTCTCTGACCCAGGTTGAACACCTCTGCGCGTTTATGGCTCTGACAAGGCCCATCAAGGGTGAAGACAGCGTAACCGAGTGGCGTTATGCTAGGCAGTAATCGGTCTAACTCCTCTTTGCGTGCATCCACGCTTGACACCACATACGCAAAGTACCAACCCGTCAGCCATGTGCACCCCAGTCATTTGAGAGGGATGAAACACAGCCTCTGCATCCAGAGAGTTTACCACAAAACGTCTCTTACACCACATTATTTTGTCCTAGGCACTACTACTGGTTGTACTCGTATCCTACGGAACACATGCAGTTACGGTGCTTACAAAATCTCGTATTGTCGCATATCTGGTGCCCCTGAAAGAATCCTTTCTAACGTAGCATTCCCTGATGTTAAACATATTTCCCTCCAACTGGCGTGGCCCAGTGATGCTGGGTTTAGCGCGCCAGAAGATTACGTTTGGTTGTGCGGCAACAAGCTCTATCAAGTTCTGGCTCCCCTTTGGATAGGTACATGCACTCTAGTGGATTTGAATCCAGCAGTCACTGTACTCACGTCCTTAATGCACACGACACATCATTACCCAGAGTTCCAACACCCCGACCACCACAAGGTAAAAAGAGATATGACGTCCGCTGGAGCTAAATTCATGGGTGGCCTGTTCCCATGGTGGGGTACAGTAAACAATGCCCATAAAATAGATACCTTACACGTCCGGCTAGAGAACCTCACTTATGAAACGACGCAAGGCTTCCAGGCATTGACCCCATTCATAATAGCCTCTAGGAACATGCTCATGCAGCACCAATTCGCTCTTGACCTTTTGTTCGCCTCAAAGGGTGGCCTGTGTCATGTGATCGGTGACTCCTGTTGCACTTACATTCCCGACGCCACCAAGAACATCACTGACACCGTGCTGCATCTTAACAACCTGTTAGCCGACATGAAAGCTGATGACATATCCAACGCAGGGGCTGGGACTGGTGGGCCTGGCTTACATCAGGCGGGTGGAAAGCATGGCTGGCTAGTATAGTTACACCCCTGGCGATCATTTTTGGCCTATTAATCAGTTGTACCTGTTTGATTATCCCAATACTGAAGAAATGCGTTTCCAGTATGGTATCCTCAGCTTTCGTTCAGTATACTACTATTCCATTACAAGACAATCCTTTGCGCCACAGTGAGATAGATCAGCTAGAATCAGAAGAGTCTGATTCCGATTCATCAATATAATCATGTGTGTATCTCCTCTCTTATGCTTACATTATATTGGAGTCTGTCCTCCACAAAAACAGCCAGTTTTCTATGATATATTTGTGATGTGTTTACTTAAACCAGCGATGGAGTGTATTCATTGATGTGTTATATCAGTCTATCCTATCATTTGTTTTTATTGATCAAGTATGATCAAAAGGGGAGAATGTAGTGGAAATGTTTAGTTATGCTATCATATCAGATCCTTCATATGCTTAAACCAAATGAATGTTATTTCCCTCTTGTTGTGCTTTCACCATTATCATCCTATTACAGATGTAGCGCTTCGTTTCAGACGCCTACCCGGGCGGGTCCGTGATCGGCACGGGGTGGGCCCCTGCTGAAAAGGAAAACCCCCCCGCAGGACTTGAAACGCCCCCTTGATAAATACATTTAATTATAATGAAACCAGCAGCAATGGATCATGGATCCACCAGGGGGAGCCGTGAAAAGCTGCCACACTGGAACTCATGTGAAATAAACAGCTGATCTACAGGGATCTGATATAGCGGATATTTGTTAAGATCCATATATGTCACGGATAGGATCACATTCTGTGCTTAAGTAAGAGACATGTAATCATTTACTAAACATCACCATGTTTTTATTTAACAAAATAATGTTTAATTCACGTTGGCGTAATTTACGCCGCGTAAGTACAAAACCATCGCTATGTTTTTAGATCAGGAAATGCATCCAGGGTCAAACAAACGATGTTCGATCGTGATCCTCGCGATCATTTAATGTATCATATTTCGCGAGTTGAAATGAATGCACTACATTTAATCCACGTGAGTTTACAACAACGACAATAATCGCTTTGTTTTTATATCACATCCGACGCAGCGGCTCTCTACCGATCATCCTAATCCCACGGGCAAACAATAATATGTACAGTGTTCATAGTTTACTGTATTATTAGTGTCTAATATTACTGCTATAATAATCACACATTGAGTTGTTGAAATCAGACCGTCGTTTTTTTTAAATGCTCTGAATGAAACGGCAGCTCTCAGGTGATCAGCTGTGTGTTTACACAATAAAATATGCATAGTAATTTAATACCTTCCAACACACATTGTAAGAACAGTTCTGTTTCATATGAGTGTTGAGAGCCGTATCCACAAATCTACTAATTTTGCCCTCAGTGCACCAGATTGATGCATTTAACTTCAATTTAAATAAAAACATCTTCTGTTGTAACAACAATAACATTATAAATAGTAACATAGCATGGTATTGCACATTTACTGTAGCTTTGAGTGTTACTGGCCTGAGATTTTTTTATTACATGAATGAAGGTGACTGAGGCTTTTTAATATAGACTTTTCAGTGTCCCACATTTTGCACAGAACTGTCCCACATTAGGAAAACAGATTGTCTGAGACAACTTGGCACTAAGAGTACTAATATGTCTACCATTTCTTGTATGAGTTTAATATCTGCATGTTCTCTTTTGGTTTGATTAGGACACATCCTGGGGATTTCAGAATGTTACTGGATTTTGATTTATTGTATCGGCTTCATGTCGCAATATATTCCTGAAGTCTGAAATGCAAAAATGTTTCACATTAGGGCAATTCACCCTGCATTTAATCATTTTGTTTATTTTTAACGAAATAAATGTGGTTTAATCCATCATGAAATTAATGTAGGCTATTTACTTAGTACATATCTGACATTAACGATTAACACACTGTTCATACTGCTCACAGGCTAATATCTAGTGTATTCATACCCCTCACTGTTTATTCATCATTCAATTCATTATGTATTTTATTCTGTAGATTGTGAACATTACTTTTCACTTTACTGCTTGTTGCACCTGGTTAGAAGCTGAACTGCATTTCGTTGTCTCAGTACCTGTAATCTGTGCAATAACAATAAAGTTGAATCTAATCTTGAGCAGGAACTAATGTAGGCTATTTACTTAGTAGGCCTACATATCTGACATGAACGATTAAACACGTTTGTGCATTCTTTATGAATGCAAACCGAGTCATTTCGTTTATTTTTAACGAAATAAATGTGATTTAATCCACATAATTTACTGTGTTAATTGTTTACTTAGTATTGTTTAACTTGAATGTTCTTCACTTTTTAAATGCCTCTGTGATGTGCTGCTACCCATTTCCCCTCGGGGACTAATAAACGAATACTATGACATTAACGATTAAACACATTTGTGCATTCTTTATGAATGCAAACCGAGTCAAGCCGACTCTAATAAACAAATACTATATATTGAACGTCTATTGAATGGCCTTTGTATGTATACAGTACAGTATAGCCCAACCATTTACACCTTCCTTTTTTCCCGTCAAGAGTTTTGAATTGGAGAAAGGTAATCGGTGGTGCTTTTATAGCCTATTGCATAATAACTGTGTGATTTATATTGCTTTTCAAATGCATATGGCCACCCATTTACACGGCTCTTCCCGTCAAGAATATGAATAGAACTTAGTTAGATCACTTTACATTTCTGCGAATGAATTTTTAATCACACACGTCTCCCCATCCCGAAAATAAAAAGAGGAAACAATTTTCAAGTTCAGTTTTCACCATTTTATTTAAAATAACTGACATACAGTACAGACACATGCTGTAGGCCTATCTGCTGCGGAAACCAGGACGAGCGATTTCGGGATCTGTTTTTCTGGGGCTCCTCAGTCTCTCGTTTACCCGGCTCCTGATCTTATGCCACTGGTCAATGTTCAGATTTGGGAACCGATTGGAAACATAAGACTCAATCTGTTGCTTCACATTGAGGGGAAGAGGCATTTTCCCATTGGTCCCAGTCCAGTTGGTTATTTTCACCATTCTCCCATATGTTACAAATGGCGTTATGGCCATGAACATATTAGCAGCATAGATCTCAGGGCGATGCTGTCCCTTAAAAAAGCTGTCCTGGTAAAAACTTTGCTCTCGTTCTGAGGAAACAGCCCTGGTGGGTTCATCAGGAGTGACCGCCGATACTGAGACAACGAAATGCAGTTTAGCTTCTAACCAGGAGCAACAAGCAGTAAAGTGAAAAGTAATGTTCACAATCTATAGAATAAAATATATAATTAATTGAATGATGAATAAACAGTGAGGGGTATGAATACACTAGATATCAGCCTGTGAGCAGTATGAACAGTGTGTATGAATATGCTAAGATATATAAAGTATGAAAACGGTAGGACCATACCGTTCTCCAGCCCCAACCCCCCCATGTTTCATATGTATGTTGGGGACCCTTTGTTTAAAACTAATTGGCCATCGGAATGTGTGGAGTCACATTCCACAGCTCTCCCCCCTCCTGTGATCCCCCGCACACAGAGAAATAAATATCAAACATTTAATAAAAGTGAAAAACAATGAACAAGACTTAACGTAATCATCATAATTAATTATATTTATTTCGTTTGGATGTAGGTGATCTTCTACTATATGAACATTTTGGACCCAAAATCACAACATATATGTAAAAACAGATTTTGAAAATTATTTTATTTTTCACAACACAAACATACACAACGAAACCATTTAAAAGCTGGAAATATATACATGGGATGTGACTATGATAATGTGAAAGTTTGATTGAGGTAGCATGGGATTTCATTCTGATAAGGCAAAAGTGTTATTATAAATATAATACAAATATATATATATATATACACATTATGTACAAAAATCAGTTTTTTCTGTCTTTATCTGTGCCACGCTTCAAAGCGGTTTCTGTCAACTACGACACAGAGGGCAACATCACAGATTCCTCCTCCTCCATGTCAAAAAACAAGCTTAAAGCTTGACTCACGTTCAGAGTTCTCTTCATCATAGTTGAGTCTTCAAAACTCTAAATATATCTAACTATATCTACATTTTCAATGTTTGTTTGTCACTTTACTTCAATCGCAGTCTCCCGCAGCCTGTCTTCGTATATCTTCGTCTCTCTCCATTTCCCGCCGTCTCTCTTCGGTTCCCGCCGTCCCTCTTCGTCTCTTTTCGTCTCGTTTCGTATCACTCCGTTTACCTGATTACCTCACCCCTTCCTGGTAAATACATCCTGTTGAGCAGAATCTACAGTTTCCAGTATTTTCCGTTTCGTAAAATGATAAAATACGGCGAAAATATTAAAATATGTGCTTCCATTATTCATACTTCTGAAATATATCTGTATTAACTTTATATCATCGTATGTCCGTGTTTATTGGGTATTTTTGCATGAAACAAAGACTGGCATATAGTTTCGAGCCAGTACTTTCGACAGAAATACACATATACATCCTGTTGAGCAGGATCTACAGTTTCCAGTATTTTCCGTTTCGTAAAATGATCAAATATGGCGAAGATATTCAAATATGTGCTTCCATATTTCATACTTTTGAAATGTATTAACTTTATATCACCGTATCTCCGTGTTTACTGGGTCTTTTTGCATGAATCAAAGACTGGGATATACAGTAGTTTCAAGCCAGCACTTTCGACAGAAACACACGGCAATGTTGTCCGGACTGTTGTTTTTATGCGGCACCGGCTTGAACAGGTCATGTGATCTGATCACGCCGGCGTGACGGTCGACTCCAAAGGGTTAATATTAAATACATATAAGTATTTTTACAACTTGTATTTAGAAATACTCTGTTGTAATTATTGATGCATACATGTGTTCATCCATTTAATGTGGCATCTGCTATAATGGGGTTAATGTATGATATTACTTAATAATACAATACATTATAATATATGATATGATAATTACATTTTAGTTTTATTCATTTCTTATTTCATAGTTTCTCATTATTATTATTATTATTTTTTATCGCTCATCTTATTTTTGATTTTATTAATCTGTGTGAATCTGTGCTGTCCTGTTTTTCACTCTCACCCTGTTGCTG
Organism: Pseudochaenichthys georgianus; assembly: GCF_902827115.2. Lineage (NCBI taxonomy): Eukaryota > Metazoa > Chordata > Actinopteri > Perciformes > Channichthyidae > Pseudochaenichthys > Pseudochaenichthys georgianus. The sequence goes on from NC_047510.2 coordinate 1,397,347, forward strand.
TTTGAACTACTGAATTTCCCCACGGGATTAATAAAGGTCCATCTTATCTTATTGTATAAATTGATTTACTTCAATCTACTGTACAATATTACAGGAAATATACTGCATAAAGCAAACTATAAAGCTGCGGGAGTATGGGGTGAGGGGGTCTCTACTCAGGGCCATCCAATCTCTGTACTCCCAAAGCGAGAGCTGTGTCCGGGTCCTCGGCAGTAAGTCGGACCCATTTCCGGTGAGGGTTGGCCTCCGCCAGGGCTGCGCTTTGTCACCAATCCTGTTTGTAATATACATGGATCGGATTTCGAGGCGTAGTCGTGGGGGGGGGGGGTCTGCAGTTCGGTGGACTAAGGATTGCACCACTGCTTTTTGCAGATGATGTGGTTCTGATGGCTTCATCGGTCTGCGACCTTCAGCACTCACTGGATCGGTTCGCAACCGAGTGTGAAGCGGCTGGGATGAGGATCAGCACCTCCAAATCTGAGGCCATGGTTCTCAGCAGGAAACCGATGGACTGTCCACTCCAAGTAGGGAATGAGTCCTTACCCCAAGTGAAGGAGTTCAAGTATCTCGGGGTCTTGTTCTCGAGTGAGGGATCAATGGAGCGTGAGATGGGCCGGAGAATCGGAGCAGCGGGAGCGGTATTGCAGTCGCTTTACCGCACCGTTGTGACGAAAAGGGAGCTGAGCCAGAAGGCAAAGCTCTCTGTCTACCGGGCCATTTTCGTTCCTACCCTCACCTATGGTCATGAAGGATGGGTCATGACCGAAAGAACGAGATCGCGGATACAAGCGGCCGAGATGGGTTTCCTCCGCCGGGTGGCTGGTGTCTCCCTTAGAGATAAGGTGAGAAGTTCGGTCATCAGGGAGGGACTCGGAGTTGAGCCGCTCCTCCTTCGCGTCGAAAGAAGCCAGTTGAGGTGGTTCGGGCACCTAGTTAGGATGCCACCTGGGCGCCTCCCTAGGGAGGTGTTCCAGGCACGTCCAGCTGGGAAGAGACCAAGGGGTAGACCTAGGACCAGGTGGAGGGATTATATCTCTTCGCTGGCCTGGGAGCGCCTTGGGATCCCCCAGTCAGAGCTGGTTGATGTCGCCAGGGAAAAGAAAGTTTGGGGCTCTCTGCTGGAACTGCTACCCCCGCGACCCGACCACGGATAAGCGGGAGAAGATGGATGGATGGAAAGCAAACTATATACTTTATTTGATCTAAAATATTGATGTTTCTACAACACCCATTGTGTATTTTGTGAATGAAGCGCCATCTCATGGTTAAATCCTGTAATTGAACAAATGGGGAAATTGGGCAACGCCCTCTAGCAATTTGGCAACACCCCCAGCCCCTGGCATCCGCTGGGCTTTTGACTGGGACACACCCTTTTGAGTCTGATCTGGAGTGCTACATCTGTATATTCTCTTCTTCCTCTTCTTCAAGGCCAAAGAGCTGCTTTGGCTACTGAGAGACTCACACAGACACACACGAACTTCCCTGCTCTGAGAACCGTTATGCTATCTCCCGCTCAAGGCCAGGTGTCTAATAACAATATGTGACTGTGTGAATCCAGATTTCTCACGTTCCCACTCATTTGCTATATAACCTTTGCTTTTCCATTGATCTGCGCACTCTCGCGCAGACTATCTTATACTCTGTGCGACTTGTAACATATTATATTATTGTATCGTGTATTTGAATCTTCAAATAAATAACCAAAAGACAGCTTTTCTCGATTCACCATTTATTTGTTTTGATCATTTGACTTGTACTCTCCAGCCGTGTTTGGGCCCTAGATTTCCATAACAAGGTTCTGGCGGTGAAAGTGTGCCAGGCCATTTAGAGGATGAGGGCCTTGCCTTCCTGACACCTCCCTCCACCCTGGTGCCAATTCTTGATCCGACCACAGTAGAGATGAAGTCTTCTGGGTGTTAAGGACTCTCTCCAATCAGAAGTTGCTGTAAAGAAGATGATAAATATCATAATAGAGCAACAAAATGTTGGAAAACAATATTGATATGGTTGCCTTAACACACACAGATATCAACTTATGAGAGAAGTGGAAAATATGCTACAAGGTATAAAAAACCATGAACGCAGTTTCCAGGTTATAAAACAACATTAAATCTACTCATAGTGTCATGGTATCCAGGGTTGGGTTGTAACGGAATACATGTAATGGCGTTACGTAATCAAAATACAAAAATCAAGTAACTGTATTCAGCTCGCTTTACATTTGAAAAACGAGTAATCTGATTACAGTTACTTTCGTAAACCTGAAGTGAATACATTTTGGATTACTTATTGGAATTATTGGTGGAAAGATTTCCTCTCAACATGTAATATTCATTACTAGTAGGTATAGCCGATTCGAATCATCAGAGCCGCCGCAGATGGACCAAAAAAGCGTTTGAAAAAAAATCGCGGGTCCGCTCGCTCAGTGAAACAATAACAACGACACATGGAGGAACAAAAGTCTAGTTTAAATCGTGTGTGTGTTGTTGCGAAGTGAGGGTTCTTACAACCCAACTCCTCACCGCGTGTTGTTTTGACGAGTCCTGCTTGAAATCATAACAGGGAAGGAATTAGAAGACACCAGGATACCAGTTAAACAATAATCCGTTTTAATTAAACAAAGTAGTAATAATGCAATACGATATAATATAATACATTACTATACAATTCAAAGAATCATATAAGCAACGTGTGGAGTACTCCCGCCTTTATTCACGCACTGCGGACATCCTGTCGTCTTGTCAGCGCATGAAGAGAGACCCAACAACCAGAAAAACATTTCCCTAATACAAAGAAGGGGTGGCATTTCATTGGGGGGATACCAAAACGCTATCTCACAGGGAATCAGCGCCTGGCAGCTTTGAAAGCCACAGGTGTTGGGAAGGCCGGCAGGAGGCACCTCATTAAAACTCAAGGAAAATGTCCCTCCCCATTTGTAAAACCTATCGATGGTTTAACCCAGAAAACATTATCAGGGATAATCTTTACACTCCAAACAGAAATCACCCTTAATTCTGCATCTTCCTTCTTCACAAATAGCTTAAAACACTCTTTTGATAAACAGGTAAAAAGTCAAAGAAAAAACTATTGTGCTCATCTATTTCTAAGAAAAATGAACATTGTTTCAGAAATCTATAAAAAACCTCTCTATATTGGAGAGGAAAAATGTACCTTTTGTTCCTTCAACTATTAACACACAGGAATGTATAAACTCACACATATACTTATTCAAGATACATAGATTTCCTTAAAACCTGGCCTGCCAGAGATCTCAAACAGAATTGCCTCTCCCCACACCACTCACCCTGTGTTGCATACCTCCACATCCCCCACAGCAATAAAACCCTTAACAGCCCTTTGTCTCTCGCCATTTTAGTCCTCACATTTATGAAAGGATAAAAACAGAGAAATCACTATAAAACACAAACACAGGTATTGCTTGAACAGTATTCACTTAACTGCTACTATTTGATAATTATCAGGGAAACTCAACAGACCTCTTTTAATGTCTGGAAATTGCAACAAGACTTTCTGCCATTTCACATGTATCACACTTCTTTGGTACAATATCTCACATCAATTTCCACAGTGTATAGGTGTGTGTGGTTAAAACACATCAGCCTGCGGTCGCTCATTAGCCTTACTAATGATTATTTCTGAAGGTATACACAGTGAAGGCGGTGCGTGAAAGGCGGTGCGTGAAAGGCACTGCGCGGCGCGCTCGTCTTCTCAGAGGCTGAGTTAACCCTCCCGCTGCCTCCTGGCACTGCAGAGATTTCATGAAGTGAAGGAGGTTTTCCTTCTATAAAACAGCTGCGGGCAGCAGATACTGTGAGTGTCACAGACATGAATTCATAGATCAAGGCAGACTGGTGCACACACTCTCCTGTTTTGCCAATCCGGTGCTTAAACAAATATAGCTCTAGTACCCCTGGCCGAAATGTCCTTAAAATGAAGTCCGAGTTCGACATTTTAATTCATGTCCTGCCAACACTGGCAGGACAGAAGGCGACACGCCCGTTCTAAGCCGTGTCCTTCACTCCTCACATCCCAAGCTGCATCCCCAAAACGTATATTATGTTGTTACATCGTTTCAGATGTGATGTTTCAGTTGTGCTCTTGATAAGCCATTAAAACGGTAAAAACACGTTCAGTTTCCTTTTGCTTTTTGTGTCTCCTGTTCACCAAAACATACCATCTGTGATGGAAAAAGAAAGTAATCCAAAAGTAATCTAAAAGTAATCTGATTACGTTTTTTAAGACACGTAACTGTAACTGTATTCGGATTACTTTCAGAGCCATGTAATCAGTAACTGATTACATTTACAAAGTAACCCTCCCAACCCTGACGGTATCTGATGCAAATTGGTAAATAGTAAAAAGTAAAGATTCCCTGTATTTAGCCTTAACTGTCAATAATGTACACAAGCTATTTAATATGTAATACTGCACACTTGAGCAAAATGTGTTAATCAATAATACAACTATTTATCATGTTTAAGTAACAGTTTTACATTAAGCTTTTATCTGTCAAGAAAACCTAAATTAATTGCAAATAAAAAAAGTATCCTTATCTAGTTTATTGCTGGCTACCCCTGCAAGATGGAGTTCATGACTTTATGAGCTGTTCATGAGCACTCATGAAACATTCATGAACAACTCATTATATGTTCACTTGTCATGTTCATGAACCAAAATTCTTAAAATGCTCATGAACCATTTTAAAGAGCAGTTCATGAAATGTTTATGAACATTGTTCATTCATATAAAGTTCCTGTTTTGCTCATGACAGACTTTTATGAGCAATTTATGAACTTTTCATGATCCAGCCAATCACAACATTATAATTAAAACCCCCAAAAGTGTGCATGAGTATTTCATGAACTTTTCATGACTATGAGCATTTCATGAATTTTGGATGATTGTGGCAAGTTCAGAATATTTTGGAATATTCATGAGCATTTTATGAACTTTTGATGATCAGTGTGATGTTTTTAAAGACCTCTTGAATATTCATCTACTATTTGAACATTTCTTTCTTTTTTAAAACTTTTAATCTTAAAACAAAACAATAGTGAATTTGAAACTGAACATTATCTGTATTTATTTTGGTGACATTCATATCATTTTATGGTTTATCTGTACTACGTTTGAGAAGCAGTACGAGTAAGTAGCGCCAAGGTGGAACCTTTGGCAGGTGAGCGGTGATATCTGGGTTACCTTAGGGAAGACACTTCCGCCCCCTCCTCAGAAGCAATCCAGACGATCAACCGGATCCTGTGTATAATTATTGCTGCTCCACTTTTCTGTTTTCTACAGGTCAGTACATAATGAAAATGATTGATGTTAACTTGTGTGAATTAGATATGATGTTGGAGATGTTTAGGAGAGTGTGTCAGAAGGTTGTGAGCATGTTTGACATAGTAACGGTATTTTAAAAATACTAAACTGTCGGCAACAATAGATGCCATTTTCGCGGGCTTCAGCCGCACCTGGGTAAATGTGATCTGAGCGAAGGCTCGCAGGCAGGTTAGCTGCTGTGCACGGGTAATATGTTTTGTTTACCTGAGTGCAGTCTTGCAGGCACATTGCCTTGTTTTTTGTTTATTAACATTGACAATGTATTTTTGTGATCTCCATAATATGTTATATTTGGTAAAGATAGATATATTGATAGAAAATATTATTTGATAGCGTTATGTGTTTATAGATAACAACCTGTCCTTCACTGCAAACATAGCTGCTACAACCCGCTGCTGCAGATACACGCTTTACAACATCAGGAGGATGCGTCCCCAGCTGACCCAGAAAGCGACGCAGGTTCTGGTCCAGGCTATAGTGTGGGAATGCTGTTAACAGCATTCCCACTAAATTAAGTAAATGTAAAACCCTTTTCACCCCGGTTTCATTTGCCCTGTACGATGGGCGCTGTAAGTGATGGGGGATGTTGGCTTATCAGGCGCCCGCAGCTCACAGCCAAAGTGCGAGCGTGGGAGCGAGAGAGCGAGGGAGAGAGAGAGAGGGCGCACCGGTATTAGAATCTGGTGCTAGCTGCGCTAACGGATATAAGAAGTAGATGTTTCTACAACCAGGGTGGAGGAGAGCTCTCCTGTCAGACTGAGAGGCTCAGTGAGGTAAAGGACTCTCTGAGTGTTTAGATAGTTCATTTTAGTCTAAGTTATCTCAGTGGGTCTCAAACGTTTTGACCACAAATTATGTAAACACATATTTCCAAGGCACTCCTTTATAATTATTAGGATAAATACAAACATGTTTGAAATCATTCCAATGTATACTATAGGACAGTAAACCAAAAATATCGTATAAAGTTGGAGAGATACAAAAATATGCATAAATAAATAATAAATGTTAACTAGGTAAAATAAGATATGAATGCACAACAAAAATAAAATAAGTTACATTTATTTGTTATTGGCTATGGTAGGTTATTGGTTATGTTCATATACTTATTTGATTATTAAAATGTAAACCGATCTTTTTCATATGAGTGTTTTAGAGTTGTACCCCTAGATCAGGTCTCTAGTGATTGTGTGCTCAAAGGTGACCAGATTGAAGCATTTTACTTTAAAATGTTACAAAGAAAAAAATCTTCCCGGGGGGGGGGCATATCACCGGACCCCCCTAGAGGATGTGACGTCCACCCCCAATTCAAACATGTGCATAGAATACTGAATACATTTGAAGCCATTTTGACATATATTACCTATGTCAATAAGTTTGTGTTTTTGTAGTGTATTTGTCCTTTGTAGAGATTGTTCATTTATTCGTTATATATCAAATCTAGCCTAACATCTCACCTAGGGCAGCAAATTGGCTAGTACCGGCCCTGGTATTAGGCCTCAAGAGCCTTTCTTGTGCTGGCAGACACATGGGCTGAAGTCGAATAGTCCATTTTGCTTAGGAACCTTCCTATCGGAGTGAAATGACCCGGAAGTCCCTCAGTGGCAGCCATGATAAGTGCCGTTCAAATTCTCTAGATGATAGGAAAGGAGGTTTCAAACTTCCTTTATAACCTCCTTTAGCTTAGGAACCACTGGACCTCCCTTGACGAAAAGAGAGGAGAAAATGCTGCCCCACAATGCATTGCAGCCGCAGCATTTGCCGTCACACAACAGTCGGCCGTTCACGGAAACAACCGATTATGACCGAGAAATTATATCATGAAAGTTACGGTGCTTATTAAGCATTTTAAAACGTATGTGGTAAGTTGCCAAAGTGCTTTGTTTTGAACGTTCATCAGTATTATAATCAAAAAGAGAAATATGAACGTTAGTTTTTACTGAAATATTCAAATAAGGTCAACATTTCACAGTCTTTACTGAGCTGTGTGGGGTTTGTTCAACTTTTAAAAGATGTTTGAATGGTGATATACGCAGAGTGATATATGTTAAGGACTAATGTTTATAATACATACATTTGTATTGATTTTAAGATATTTTCATAGTTCATACAATCACACGTATTGGGATCATTTGTATTAATGTGGACCGGAGGGAGAGGGTGACGAGCATAAGTTTCACTTTAATTCTTTATTTCAATTCCAACTTTGGTCATGAAGAATATGTTTCTCTGTTGTCCACGTTCATAAAGCATAAAGCAGCAGCATCAGAGCACGGAGCAGAGTCTCTAGATGAGTTTACAGTAGTCCCTCGTTCTTATTAAACATCCATGTTGTAGTCCGCTGTATAGAAAACTGTAGTTTCCCCACAGCAGCAGCAGACGCACATTCATGACGTCCGCTGGCGCATCATAAACACGTCGGATAGTGAAAGTGCAGTCGATTCTCTAAAGCAGGGGTGGGGAACCTTTTTCCTCTCATGGGCCATTTCAATTTTTTCAACATCCTCCGAGGGCCGTACAAATTATTGACCTCTGCTTAAAAGAACTAAAATCACAGCCCATTCATTTGGCCTTTCTTTCATGCTGTGCAAAGAAAAAGCAACCTCTTAATCCAGATATCTTACCATGCACGTGCACAGTTGTGGCATGAACACCAAAACAGATATGGACACAAGATGTGTGCAAATGTATTTAGTTTCCTATCCATGTGGACATGATTTAAGTGGGGGGGGGACCTAACCTCCTCTGGGGGGTCCGGAGGGAAGATTTTTTTGATCAGTATGACAGTCATGAACAGATCGCCACTGGGCTTACAACTAAAGACACAGCCACGCAAAAACTGCGGTATGTGTACGGCTCCTTATGGGTAGGCTACTGCAATTTTTGGAAGTGCCGGAGCGGTGTTCTGGTGCTCTCCGTCAGAACTGCACCCCTGTCAGACGAGACATATACCACGTGATGACACGTTAGGCTCGTGTTGTGTTCAAGGACCCTGACCTTGGCCAGGAAAAACACGCACTCGCTTGTTTAATTTTTTTGCGGTCTAGATTTCTTTCATTTTTTTGCGTGTGTTTATAAATTACCTCAAGGGCCGTACCAAATGGTCTCGGAGGTTCCCCACCCCTGCTCTAAAGTAACGCAGTCTCTTCTCCTAAGTCCTTTTGAATTCTCCTATCCACTAGGGCTGTACCCGAATATTCGACTATTCGAATATTCGTTCGTTGGCCAACTATTCGGGTTTCAATTTCATTATTCGGATATTCGTTTTTTAAAAAAAAATGTTTTCCCTAAATATATATATATCAATAAAGGCGAATTGCCATATTCTTATACTATATTTATACTTTTGAATTGCACTGTTAACATGCGGAAATATAGACAATCTCAGCCTGTGCTCCTGACATCGTTCACTCACAGTCACGAACGCAAACGGCACGCTTCACCTCGCTTCACCTCGCTTCACCTCGCTTCACACACCTGAACACAAAATGCCAAAGACTTCAGCTGTGTGGGACCATTTTAAATTGGACAACGGTAAGAAGAATATGCAACAAGAAACTGGCATACCACGGTGGCACAACAACTCTGAAAAGTCACCTGGATGCTGTAAGCAGTAGCCTAGCTTAGCTTAGTTGCCATGATGAAGCTGCTTTATCCGCCGTTTAAACAGTAACGTTACACATGATAAAATCGTGCACTTACTTTGCTTGGAAAATAGTTGCAAGCAAGCAACCGAATAGTTTTTTTATATTAGTTTTTCAATTTGATCCGAATAGTGAAAATAATAGGAGCAATGTGGGACCATCTGGGGCTAAGGCAATTATTGGCATACAGTTCGTTCAATTATTTTTCGTTCTTCATTTATTTAAATACTGTTTACTGTATCGGTAACAAGTGTTACACTGTTAGGCCTACTGTTACGGCTATGTTATTAAAAGTATTGTTGTTATAACAGAAATATGTGCTTTGTATCTTCAGGTTGTAAAACGTTATAGACGGAATTTGGAACCAGATTTGGTCCCCGGGCACTGCACTGCGGCTGGGTTAAATGCAGAGGACACATTTAGTTTTAATGTATGCAAGTACTGAGACAATACATAAATATAAATCGTAATAGTATGCTCTTTCTGCGCTTCTGCTTAACAGCGTGTCGTCAGGTGTCTCGGATTCGAAGCGTGTTATGAAACCTTTTGAAAAAAATATTTTTATTAAAAAAATAAAAAATCTCTTCGCACCGAATATTCGAATATTCGCTGCTGATTACTACCGAATATCCAGAGCCCGAAAAATGGTATTCGGGACAGCCCTACTATCCACTATCCCTTAACCCCATGACGTTTCACTCAGAGGTCAAGGAATAGATGATAGGGTTAGAAGATAGGAGCTGATTTTTGGATTATCCGACCGCAACCATAGAAACAAATTGGCGGGCGCACTCATAGGGTGCACTTCGCACGTGCACACACTAAAAAATTCCACGCGCTCCACGCTCACATTATGCTGGGCCCACGTGCCTTAGCACCGCTGCTGTGACTCCATCCTAGGGGAAACACTGCACTATTATTATTTGCCCGTGGTGAGATGACGAGGCTCCATTCAAAATAAACCTCTTTTTAGTGAATTACTGAGTTTAGGCAGATTAATAAAGTTTTAATGAAGTTGACTACAGCAAATTCACATTTGTTAGTGCTTTCATGTCAATTTGGCGAACATATGATATCTATATCTAATATAACTGCTCGGGTCTTGATAGATTGAGTGGGGAAGTTCATGAGATCTTTCTAGAGGGTTATCAAGAATAACTTTTATCCAATGACCTTTTCCCTCTGTCTGTGTCTGTGTATTCTCTTGTTCCAATTAACCCAGCCAAATCTCTTTTCTTGTTTTGTATCTATATCTACACCGGGATCCGGAGTCGAGGCTGATCCTCTTGCTGTAGTCCTGTGTCTTGGATCCTCTATCCTGAGTTCTGGATTAAGTCGTGGACTTCGGGTCGTGGCTGAACCTGTCTCTGCGGTCCTGCCTTGGGTCTCGTCATGCTGCTTCCCTGATGGCTTCCACAGGATTGTAGCTGACATCCTCGTGGATTCATCTTCTTATTACAGACACATGCATTTCCTAACATTCGGTCTATATGCTGTAAAATGTATTATCTCTTGGATTTACACACGGCATATATTGCAAGTCTGTGCAACAGAGGATCCCTCCTCTGTTGCTCTCCCTGAGGTTTCTCCCATTTTCCCCTTAAACTGTGGGTTTTCTTTGGAAGTGTTTCCTTGTACGATGTGAGGGTCTAAGGACAGAGGGTCTGAGGACAGAGGGTCTAAGGACAGAGGGTCTAAGGACAGAGGGTGTCGTTTTTCTCATACTGATATTCTGAACAATCTGTGCTGTTGTATTTGCTGTAAAGTGTTTCTACTGTAGGCTATTTTTATTATATGTACAGCACTTTGGCTCGACCAAAAATCGTTTATAAATGTGCTATATAAATAAAACTTGATTTGATTTGATGATACATTAATCATCGTGAGGATGATGATTACAAATTGTTTGTTTGAGCCGGGCTGCATGTCCTGATGAAAAAACAAACCGATTGTTTTTGTAGTTGTAGTACGCCATCGTGGATTAAACAACATTATTTTGTTAAAAAACATGGTGATGTTTTGTAAATGATGACATGTCTCTGATACAGAATATGATCTTATCCGTGACATATGGATCATAACAAAGGGCCGCTATAGTAATCAGAGATACATCTATCAGCTGTTTATTTCACATGAGTTCCAGTGTGGCAGCTTTGTAATCACTGCTTCCCCTGGTGGATCCATGAGCCATTGCAGCTGGTTTCATTATAATTTATCAAGGGGGCGTATCAAGTCTGAAACGTATTCCCTATGTTGTATGTATGTGTACGTGTTTTTTTGTTGCGTTTGTGTGTATTTTGTTTGTTTCCCAGGGAAAACACTCACAAGAAACACCGGCTGTTGTTATGCCTGCTGTGCAACCTGGTATCACGGCAAGACGTGAACATGTGAGGATTTACCATGCTGGGAGACGTGAGGATGTCACGATTTCGTCCCTTCAAACGTGACAGTTACACGGTATTGATAACATGGCCCAACCAGTGGAGATATACCCAGAAATGCCAAGCAAATGCTACCCTGACGGTCGGTTGTTATTGTCAATATTAATGTAATAATTATTTAATTTGTAATAGTCACACTTGATTTCGCCGATTTTCTTGTTGCCCCAGCTGGTCGACACCTCTTTTAGCAGAAACAAAGGCTACATTAATGTATTAAATCGATGTTAATCCATGTGTGTGGATGTGGAATTAACGGACATGACGTTGTGCGATTGCGTTGCCAGGCAACAGCTTCGGTTCATGTTAATTTACAAACTCTTCAACTAGAACCGTAGTTATATTTAAAAACATTTTACAAGGCCTCACGAAATACTTTAATGTAAATACAATTTAAATATGAAGGAATGTGTGTATAACAAAATACATCCGGAAACAGACGTAGGCAAGGTCCTCAGCTCGGTGATTCGATGGTTTAGCCGCAATGCACGTTGGGAAATGGTGTTTATGCGATGTGAAATTTAAAAATAAAATACTTTATTCAGAGTGTGCTTGCTTTTCTCTTTGAAAGTCATCAACGACATTGTAATACACGGTTCGGCTGCAATAAATATTACATATCTGCCGTAGTTCTCTATTTATAGAGCTCTGCTGAGAAGACTTCTAGACAAACATGAGGAACTGCAGCCAACACTGATGTGACGTGGATCATAAATATATCAACAATTATGGTGAGCTGGTAACCAGGGGATACGCAATATTACACAACTTGTGTTTAAAGTCGAGGAGGAGTGTGTTACAGAGCTGCAGCTGTCCAGTCATCATGATGATGTATCTGTGGGTACGTTGTATCTGTGTGTGTGTATCCGTGTGTGTCCGTGTGTGTGTGTGTGTGTGTGTGTGTGTGTGTGTGTGTGTGTGTGTGTGTGTGTGTGTGTGTGTGTGTGTGTGTGTGTGTGTGTGTGTGTGTGTGTGTGTGTGTGTGTGTTTGTAATAAGCTACAGCATTATTGTTTAAGCTGAGGATATACTGATAACAGCACTGCCATGGTGATGTTATGGATGGCTGGCTTTTTTTGTAAAATTGCAGCTATCTAACACACTGGCTACATTCAATAGCCATGCCATTGATGAACAGTAATTGTATGGGGTGATTCGGAAGTCACACAGGTTTTCAGTTGGTCTCCTCCAGGGTTTTGTGGATAGGAGTGGAGGGTCCGGTTTGGGGACCTCAGCCTCTACTGTTAGCAGATGATTTGGCGCTTATGGTTTCATTCAAAAATGTATTTTGGCACAAACTGCGAAGGTTTGTAGTCGAGTAGTCCTGATGACAGAAAGTCCCAGGCTTATGTTAGTCGGCCATTTCTCCCTATGATGTATGTAGATTGTTGTTGTGTAAACGGAAGTTAAAGCATCCTGCTTCTATCTGACCTCCAGTTTGACTTCGGAAATGATGTGTGAAAGACGGGCAACCCAGCAGCATCTTACCATTCAAACCATTAAACTGCTGTTAAGCTCCGTGATCGCTTTTCAGGACTGAACCCACAATACAAACACGGACAGAAAAACAGGAGTTTGTAGCAAAAGGTTTATTTTCTAATCGTGACAGGGGATATTAACTGTGTAATAAAGTCCAGGAAAGGGGATAAACAAACTAGGGAATGGAGATCCTCAGCCGAGGCTCCGGAGTGAGCTGGGCAGATGAGAGGTGGCTTGAGCCTGAGTCTGTACGCTCCCGAGAGCGAGTAGGTTGGAGAAGGAGTTAGTATTTGTCCTACCAGACAGGAGTGTGGCGAGCAGGGGTTTCAGAGCCGAGGGGAGCGAGCAGGCTGGAGCGGGTAGCGTGGAGAGCGGATGAATCCGACGAGGAAGTGGCTGGACGTGGCTAGCGGAGGAGGTGATGATGGGTTCTGGATAGAGAGACAAATAGGTAAGACAAAAACTGATTCCAGAGTTGTTTCAGGCTAAGCTAGAAAGCAATACGTTTACGGATGAGTAGATGATCAGGATGAATGAGAAGCAGCTGCGGAGATGAATTGGCAGGAATCAGAAGTAGGTCAGCCACGCCCAGCCCGGGAGACACAGACAGACAGACAACAAACAAAAAGGGAAGCAGAAGGAATGGAGTACTGCAAATCCTTACAACTGCATTTCTTGCATTGTAATCCAAACAGAAGTATCATTAAAATATGATGCGGAAAATGTGGAATTCCAGCCAAATAAAAACACAGCTCACTGCTTCTCTGTCCTTCATCGTCATGTTGCTCTCAGAATGTGATGGACACATGAGAATGTAATAGAGCAGAGACTCACTTTTAATTTCCTGTAGTTCAAGAGTTAAAGTATTGTAGATCATAACCTTTATTTTAATAACATTTGATCCTTTTTTATAGTATATACCTGGCTCTACAATATATATCCTTTGCAGATTGTGTCATAAAATCACCTCAATCAGAATCAGATTCCTTTATTTGTCCCACAAAGGAGAAATGTATGTTGTTGACAAAGAAAATAGAACACTATTATAGAAAAAGGCATGTGCATAGTATTTAAAAAGGTTTTTTTATATATATATATATTAGGGCTGTCAGTCGATTAAAATATTTAATCGCGATTAATCGCATGATTGTCCATAGTTAATCGCGATTAATCGCAAATTAATCGCACATTTTGTATCTGTTCTAAATGTACCTTAGAGGAATATTTTTCAAGTTTTTAATACTCTTATCAACATATGAGTGGACAAATATGCTTTATGCTAATGTTTATTATCATTTGAACAATGACAAATATTCTCATGAATATTAAACAACAACCTATGAACATTACAAATATTCGCCTCAATTCAACCTGGGGCCTATACTACGAACCTGGTTCAACCTAACCTGGATATGTTTGAGTTAGCCGGTTGGCCTAATCCAAAACATACGCGCTCTCGCTAAACGGTACTACGACGCTGGTTATCAAGTGGATCGCTCAAGCCTATCTAGTTAGGTGCGCGTTCACATGAAAGGGGTGGTATTTGGAGCATTCGACCAATCACAGACATGGAGAAGCGCACTGACAGCGCAGCGTCATACTTCCTGATGAATGAATGAAAAGTGAACTTTAATACTAGTCAAAAATGAAGAAGTTAAACTTTAAACATCCATGACTTAAACACTTTATCCAGGATAAAAGCCACAGAGCTGCACCTGCAAGGTGAATACAGCTGGAAAAAGAAAAAGTGTTTGAATGCGTACATTAACAGGTTTATGATTTCACTGCCCGTCTAAAACACGATCTGACTTCAATTACATTTGTCTCGAGTGTTTCGTCAACTTATGTGTTGCTTAAAATAATACTTCTGCATACAGTATGTGACACTGTGAGTGTTGCACGGCCAGATATGGCTCAGCTGACTCAGATAAGGAGATATATGATACATTATGAAGTGATATGCCGCGGACTGTACTTAATGTACTCTGATCCGGTTACTTATGTTGTGGCCGATATTTAAGTAAGCTTTCTTAACGCTAATGTTATAATAGTCAGATTGCTCTGAAGATGGAGGTGATATTCTATTCATGTTCACGTTCACACAGTCGGTGATTTTTGCCGGCCGTCTTTCCTGCGACGGCAGTTTTTCTGTATTTCCGTGTGTGTGTGTGTGTATATATGTGTGTATGTGTGTATGTGTGTGTATGTGTGTATGTGTGTGTATGTTGGATCGTTGGAGCTTTGTGCAACTCAAGGCATATGCTCGAACGGGAGCTGCCTGGACGCTGCAATCATGTTGCTGCAACAACAAGTCCTCCAACTCATACAACCAAATGGGTCGATTGTTTTAAGCCCTTATTACGACCAAATATGTCGTTTGTTCAAGCGCTTAATACGACCTATAATTACGTTTTAAAATTGTCGGCCTCGAGTGCTCCCGTTGAATGCAAACGTTACAGAGGGTTGTTTATTCACAAATAACCCTCTCTGTAAAATCCTAAATTGTAGGATAGTTTGGCCATTAAAACGCTTTATGATTAGATTTCTAGCGAGAAGTATATATTGTACTTTTAGAATCCATGTCCAGTCGATATGTAGGATCTATAGTTTGATAGATATTATGAAGATGATTTGAGGTTTCATCAGGAGAACGTGTATATGCGGCAAGCTTCCATGTAAAGTTACGGGTTGAAAACAGTATTTCCGGTCTCGCCGTTTTCATAATAAAACCAATGATCAAATGATTTAACAGTGATATCTGCAGTACTCATCCACTAAAAAAACATCAGTTTATCCTAGTTAATTATACGACATTAATTGGTTTAAATTGTGTACAATGCTTTTGTGTTTTTCCCATAGGTTTTTCTCTTTCGATTCTGAGAGACACATTTCTTTTTTCAGAGGTTTTGATAGGCTAAAATCACGCCGTAATGCATGTCGGGATATGGTGTTTATGTGATATGAAATCGGAAAACATTAAAAATAATAATAATAATACTTTATTCCGAGTGTGCTTGCTTTTCTCTTTGAAAGTCATCACATAACGGCATTGTAATACATGGTTCGGCTGCATTAAATATTACATATCTGCCCTAGATATGTATTTATAGAGCCCTGATCAGAAGACCTTTTGACAAACTGGAAGAGATGCCGCCAAACCTGAATACGTGACGTGGACCATAAATATATCAACAATTAAACAACATCTTCCATTTCTTTTCACACAATACGTCTCCTTGCAGTATCAACACTAATTCGGCTGACTTTTATATTTGATCCAATTAGTAGATAGTCTGTATTTACACCATAACGGTGCACAGCTGAGAGAAAGGGACTTTTTTGTAGTTTTTAAAGATATTACTGATTTTCTGAACTACCTTTCCAACTCCTCATGCAGTTGACTGTTACAGGTCTATACAGGTTCATGGTACAATGCATAAGCTTCACATCGAGAGACTGAAACTGTATTTTACTTTACCGTTCTGTTTTAAACTCACAATAAAGTGAATAGTCATATTATGTACGATAGTATTATGTTTTATTAACTAGACCACTGGCTGGTCTAAACCGCACCTCCTAGTGGTTAAAGCACGTTATTGAATGTAGTTGTTGAATAAGTTATATTTATTTAGTTATTGATGAAAACATTTAAATATTAAGAGTAGCCTACATACAAAATAGGGGTCAATGATAGAAATATAGAATGGAAAATATCTAGAAGATACTGTAGTGATCTCTACAATAAAACAGTTTAGTGCAGGACGTCCAAAGATATTAACAGGAGAATGTGCAAAACAGACAAACTGATAAGGCTGAATTTTACTCAGGTGTAACTAAAGTCTGATTTAAGGGTTGTTTATATTTCACATCATTAATCAGAATCTGCAAAGTAACAAAAATAAATGTAGTAGAGTAAAAATACCAGGTTAACCTCTGAATTGTAGTGGAGTACAAAGTAGTACATGCTGCTGTAACAAAAACATTTCCCAACTTGGGATCAATAAAGTATCTTATCTTAAGATGATCGATGGCTACTGCCATATTTGCTAAATGTGCATCTGAACCTTGACAAGTGCATGTTTCAGGCTTATGAACAACAGGAGGGGTCACAGACATGAGACCAGCTGTTAAATAAAGCTCTTCTGACCTTAGCTGTCGTGTGGGTATATATTAATGCTGCCCATTATGGACACAAGCAATTTTCACCCATGTATTAATTATATGTTTTAAATTTGATAACACCAATGTGTTTCGTGTCCCCTAAACCTCCAGGGATATATACAGTTTAATACTGGCAACTTCTAATTGTGGGAAATACGAAAACGTCTTTTAAAACTAAATTTCCCAGTAGAGACGTGCCATAGAACATGTTGCGAAACACACAATAGGCAGCAAGTGTAATTCTGGGGGGGAGGGCCGGGCTGGACCCGTCCAAGTCCAGTTTTGGATAGTCTGGCGTGGTTCCATTCCATTTCAAAGAGCTTTGACGCTCAGCGTAACCTTGTCGCACTGCCACTCCAATATCCAATCACAGAGCTTGAGGGCTAATCATGGGGTTTGTAAAGCAAGGCGGATGTTGTAGTCCCAAACGACAGCTGGGGATTCTGGGTAGTGTAGTGTCTTCGGAAACTCTGTCGTGTCTAAACTCCGAAAAAACAATTTGTTTCTCCGAATCGAAGGTTAAAAACACAAAAGCATTGCACACAATTTAAACCAATCAATATTGTGTAATTAACAAGGATAAACTGATGTTTTTTAGTGGATGAGTAATGGAGATATCACTGCGTAATCATTTGACAGTGTGGGGAATACTTCCGGTTTTATTATGAAAACTTCGAGACCGGAAATACTGTTTTCACCCACGCTAACTTTACATGGAAGCTGCCCCATATACACGTTCTCCTGGCGAGAGCTCAAATCATCTTCGTATATCTATCAAACTGTAGATCCTACACATCCACTGGACGTAGATTATAAAAGTACAATATACACTTCTCGCTATAAATCTAATAAAAAAGCATTTTAATGGCCAAACTATTCCACAATTTAGGATTTTCCAGAGAGGGTTATTTGTGAATAAACGACCCTCCGGAGTGTTTACAATCGACAGGAGCATGTTGTTTCTTACACGACCACTAGAGGGGCTACACTTTAAAACGTGTCTCTGGGTCGTATTTAGCTGCTGAACAATCGACCTATATGGTCGTTTTTTGTAGGCGGACAGGCTGTGCTGCAATCATGAGTGTGCTGACTTCTCCTCCAATGTCCCGCTGTCTGGCTTCCTGCATAAAGTCAAGTGCTCGGCGCAGTTGTGGCGAAATGTCGCTCCTCTGTTTTCCTTTAAACAGTTCCTTATATCCGTTAGCGCAGCTAGCTAGCACCAGATGCTAACAACAGCAACAATGCACATAAGGTGACATGTCATTTGTTAGACATGTCATTTGTTAGACGCTTTTATCCAAAGCGACTGACATACATTCAGTACTGTGGACAATCCCCACAGGAGCAATTTGGGTGAAGTGTCTTGCCCAGGGACACAACGACATGCTGACTGCAGTGGGACTCGAACATGCTATCCCCTGATTTGAAGTCCAGAACACTATCCACTGAGCCACAGCCGCCGGTAAGGTCTCTCTCTTGCTCGCTCGGGCCACATTACACACACCCTCCCGGTCCTCCCGATGGCCAGTCGGTGCCTGCCGGTGAGCGTGGAAGTGTGGTCTGCTGCAAGCGGGCGGCAGGAGCGGGGCTGTCAGCAGATGGTATTTTAAACTTGATGCGCTCTGAAACTACGGGGCGGCCGAGGAAAAAAAATACACATGCGTTAATCGCGTTAAAATAATTAGTGGCGTTAATTTTTTGTTGCGTTAACGCGTTATTAACGCGTTAACTTGACAGCCCTAATATATATATATATATATATATATATATATATATATACTACAATTTAAAGAAGTACACATGCAAGTAGATAGTAAGTAGCAATCAAATAAAATAAGTGTAGCACTGTAGAGTGTTGATAGTTACATAACATTCCTGTTGCAGTGGATGGACTAACTAGGAGTAGCAGCTAGTAGTAATAATAATATTAGCAGAACATATTGCAATTTAACTTGTGTATATACAGTAAACAGATTTATGTAGCTATAGAAGTTGCATTAACCTCATGCTGGACTCCATTATTAGAGTCCAAAAGTGCTAAATATCCAACTATCCCCCCTGACCTCTTTCTTACTTCTTTAAATTATGTCTCTGTCCAAATGTATCAGGCAAATGAGACAGTATTAGAGTCACATTAAATGAAGCTCCTCGTACAGACACGGCAGGATCTGATTGTTTCCGTTAGAAAAACATGTCCTTCGATATCATACTGAAGTCTACCCATCATGCAAATGGCCCATAATAATTACATTTCTAAAGAAATAATGAATGAAAGTCTCCCCTTCAGATGTCTTATAATTTGGATGTGCCTCCTGACTCGGGGGCTTTGCAGCGGGAACATGTTAATTGAGAAATATTAGGCCACCTTTAATGAAATAAGTAAGTCCTATCCTCTGTGCAGCAGTACACTTCATTTGAAGAGTTCATATTTAATTGAGAATACAGCGCCAGCATAAAATAGACTGCCACCCCAGAGAGACCGAAACACATTTGCACAAAGATTCCCCCCCGTTTTAAAAAGTTCATTGGAATCTGTTTCATGAATGAGGAACCCAACAAATCTATCACATTACAATTGAATTTCCCAAGGGCTCTGTATAAAGTTTTCTTGAAATTGAGAATGCGGCGCATTTCTCCACGCTTTATTAGGATTCAAACTATTGCAGCCCCAAAGAAGAGATCATTAAAATCAATATTCAATTTGAAGGCTGCTGCTTGTGATGCGGTGCTGCGCTTCATAAACATGTCAAAAAGATTTAGCTGTGACACACTCTGGAGGGACTGCTTGCGTTTGTTGATATCGATTTGATGAGGTTACATAGAAAATAACCGGAGGAACAGTTTTAACAGCAGCATAATTACAGAAGAATGAAATGGAATAGCTTTGGAATAAGATAAAAGGCAGTACTCATATTAAATCTGTCGGTAGAATATAATAATAAACTGCTTGAAAAACATTAAGAAATGTTCATCTCCTACATATACACATATCCTTTTTAACTCATACATTAAAATTAATGTAGATGATAATATGTATATCAGGAAAAAATCGGGATTGTTGAATGGAATGTATATTAATTTATAAATATTTAAGGTAAAATAATTATGTTAAAGTTCCCTTATCATACTCTTTTTCATCAATATATTACAGGTCTCAGATATATACAGAACCTGTCTCTGAAGTGTTTGGCTGAAACACCTGTGACTGCCTGATTTGCATCTCTGCCCGATTTGCATTGCGCAAGTGCGAGAACGTCCGCCATATTGAACAGCTACATACGGCAACCCAAATAGGACATTTGACACAGTGGCGTTTCGCAAAGCAGAAAAAAAAACTACAACATTAATCTGAACGAGAGAGATGAGTTATTGTTATTACAAACGTGACTTCACTATTATTTAACAACTCCTTTTAGTGGGTTAAGTACAATCTCAGAATAAGTAAGCAATGGATTTAACTTCTGTTAGACAGCTATCATACTGAATAAATATTTACTGTGAATGTATGCAAAAATGTATGGCATTAATAATTTGTATGTAATTACATTAACTGTGAATGTCTTTCATTTTATTTCAAATTAAATAAAATTACATAATGAGTACTTTACCCCAACATGTCCTGAACAGTGAATATGATTGTTTTCCATCAAATCAGAGATACAGGCTCCCATGATTTAATAAAGTCAGACTGAAGCTCTCCTCAATCCTCCAGTTAAAGACAGAGCTAAATCCCAGATCTAATGTACGTTAGAGGGACTTGAACGTGTTGTTTTTTAAGTGTCAGTAATGTAATGATAAATGTCTGTTTCCTTGCATCATGTCTTAACCCTCCTGTTATCCTCAGATTTACTTTACACCCTTTATCCTCTGGGTTAAATGTGACCCCAGTAGTTTAAAACTCAAGACAATGATCATATTCCAAATTGTAACCAACATGTATGTCTCTGGTGCTTTAGGTATCTTAGTGGACTACCTAAATAACCATTTAAATAAAACATTACCCAACCGTCCCCCCTACAGACCCCTTTATACATCCAGAATTCCTCTTATGTGACTATCGAAAAATATATAAATCACCACCAAAGATCTTCATGTTCATTTTATGTTTAGCCATTAGTCCTCACTAAATTAGGAAAAGCCATGAAATACTAAGCAAAACTAATTATGTGAACCATTTTTTGGAGAAACGTTAAACATTGAATGGGGTCAAATTGATATTGATGCACACAGCAGCTCCTGCTGTGTAGCAAGAATAATTTCAGACTTGATCTGACAATAAAGTATCACCGTATAGTATTTACTTTTGTTACTTGTATATTTTGATGCTAATACCTTTGTACTATTACTTGAGGAACATTTTGAATGCAGGAGTTTTACTTATAACAGAGTATTCCTACGTTCTGGTCACTCTGCTAGTTTTACTTAAGAACAAATTGTTTGATCAAATCAAATTTTATTTGTAGAGCACATTTAAAAACGATTTTGGTCCAGCCAAAGTGCTGTACATGTAATTTAATTTGATCATACATTTATCTTTTGGAATGCTCCACCCCCCCTCAGAACGGCCATGGCTTGTCGTGTGACTATATGGATTTTATGTCTACAGACGGAAGCAGAGATGAAAATATGCAACACATTCTGAATGAAGAGATCCATTTAAATGCAGTATGCATTTTATAACATAACTCAAAATCAAGTGCCAATATTTAGTTTGATATAATAATAATAATACATTACATTTATAAAGCGCTTTTTGATACATAAAATGGAAAAAATACTGAAATGTATAAAGTGTATACTATAAAAGCATTGCATATAAAACATCACAGAGCTATGATTTTGTGTGGCCAGTGGAACGTATACGGGAATAAATTGGTCTTTGTGGTTTTGCTCTAAGGTCTACCAGTGCAAAACACAAATGACGTTTCCTGTTTTGTAGTCAATTATGCAGGGCTTCCTGAGTGCTGGCTGAAAAGGCACTCCATATTCCAGCAGAGCAACAGAAATATGATGAGGGAGAATTCCTGGCTGACGGGGATTAATGGCAGGCACTGCAGCACGGACAGACCAGTGTGTGGAGACGAGGGGAGGGGGGGGGGGACCACAGGCTGGATACACTGGGAGCTTTCAGAAGGGAAGGCAAATCAGTGCACAACATTCTTATAATAAAAACACCTTAATAGTTGGATTACCAGCACAACAGTGTTTTCACATTAAGTCTCGGTGTGTGTGTGGACAGATCATTGTCAATTTGATAACACCGCAACTATGAAAAATGCAGTCACAACACAAGACCATGGAGGAGTGTGCTTAGGGCAAGGTGGGCAAAGGGCATTGGCTACCAAACAAACTACGGTGTCTTTTGTTTTTTCTGCTATGTCTTCCCTCACTGGCAGGTCTGCTACTCGGACCACATTTATGCTGTGTGCCAATAGGCTGGCATATTCCAGATGGAGTATCAGACTTGTAACTCTTATAAATCTTTCTTCAGCTTCCCTCCATATAGTTAGCTGTTGTAGGCATTGCCTCTTGTTTGCCACTGTTCCAACAGTTTCTCTATTTGGTTCCATGTCTTCTGTCTTTTAATTGGAAAGGTTAAAGCATCTGATCTGATTTTTACCCTTTCCTTAATATCTGTAGTTGAGCCTGACTCTGCTTCTGGTCTCAACTTAGTTTCTTTCGGTGACATGCTCTCTTCCTATTCGAATTAATATTATTAAGTTATCAAAGATTGAAACACTAATCCTCCGACTAGCACCTTCATTCCTGATAAATAATATCCTATGTCATCCGAACTTAACTTTAAATATGGGGGGTTTTTAGTTGCTAAAAGATTTTTTTATTTTTATGAGAACGTTTTTTATAAAAATTATGCAAATTTTAAAATCTGAAATGTTAAACAAAAAGTGTACAGTGTATCGTTTTGACTTTGAGATATGAAAATCTAAATCTTGTGTAGGCCTACAGTCAATCAATTGGTGTTTGAATATTCTACAGTGTAGTTTGAAAGTCAATTATGTAAAGTTTCTTATACTTAGAAACCACTTTGTAATTCTATCCTGGTAGATTGGCGCAGTGTTCATTCATAACACTTAAAATCAAGGTTCAAAATGTTATAGTATCTTTGTAATAATTCTGTATTACCAGCAGAGTGCGCTGTTGTAATTTCCAGCTCAATCCACTAGGGATAGCTGTTGCAAAACTGACCTCTTTTTAACAAGTAGCTTATTTCCTTAAAAATGGGAAGAAAATTAGAATATGGTTAAACAACACAGCACATAACCGCCAAAACACATTTGCAAACAAGAATATCTCAAATGAACCGCCGATATGCACTTGCAAACAAGAATATCTCAAATGAACCGCCAATATAAACTTGCAAACAAGAATATTCTCAAATGAACCGCCAATATGCACTTGCAAACAAGAATATCTCAAATGAACCGCCAATATGCACTTGCAAACAAGAATATCTCAAATGAACCAAAGCAGAAATACTTCCAAAACCAGACTCCTACAAATATCAAACTTCCCACGGTAAGATAACCTGTCTATTTTATAGTTCCAACTCTGCCAAGAGATATGGTTTGTCCTTCTCAAGATGGAGTGCCTAGCCTCATGTGAGTGTGACTGAGTGTGTAAAAACAAACAGAGTACTTTCAATTAGCATTTCACGAAATGGCGACTGCCGTGTGGCTTATTTTCAGCATGAGGGCAAAACAAGATGGCAATTGATTTTCCAACCTTTAACCTGAAGAACAAAGGGATTTGAAAACACACCTCGTGTCTCTCACAGGGGTGGTTTAAATAATGGCGGGGTGCAATCTTGTCAAGAAAATTCAACACAAAACAACACTGCAGTTTAAAATAACATTTCTATCTAGTTTACTATGAACAAATGGGCTTTATCTTATTGATATCATCACTTAAAGTTAGGAACCCTTACGCTTAAGCCATAAACCTATCCGCGTAATATTTGACTTTATAGTCAAATACTTTATAGTTTATCAGCGACTATTAAATGACCGTCGTCAATTTAACGTAACGCTGCTGTAACCCCAAATACCGTATTCCACCCGCAATATCTTGGTTGAAAATAGAACAGTTATGACCACTGATAAAGGCTTACACCTTAATCAAGCCTTTTCCTCAAAAAGGACTTTTTTAAAACAGTTCTCAACTGTTTTCGACTAGCACTGTCTTCAGTTACTCAACCCTAAGTTGACTCGCTATGCCTTGTTGGTTTTCAATTACTTGGCCCGTAACCAACTCGCTATGTCTCATAGATCTTAACAATAATCGTTAAATGGACATATATATCCTTACGTCATAGGCTAACTAACTACTAACGTAACAAGAGACACCTACATGAAAACGCAACAAGACACCTATCCAAAGTACAATGACCACACACATTTATAGTTAAAATACTAACACACACAAATTAGTACAATTAGTAAGAAAAAGAAGAAATATGAACTCACCCTACTTGTGACAAAGCAACGCCCCAAGGTATATAATTGTTATTGTTATAAATTTGGTTGTTTTAACATTAATTTAGGCAGTCTCTCAGGAGTCCAACTTACCAGACAGACACACACTCCTATTGTTCACTATGTAATCTATTGAAGATTTTGAATAAACAGGTACTTCTTTTACCTTTCTATATTGGGCCCGAGTGTATATCTGCCAGCATTGTACAAACTCCTTTGAAAACTGCAACTGCTCTCCCGGTGGCATGAGATCACGTCGGGGTCATTCCAATTGTTATGCTCTGTTCGTTATTCTCGCGTCCAGGTAAGAAGCTTAAAAAGGAGACTAAATGGATTCTCTGAGAAGGTTCAAAATTGGTACTTTAATTAATAAAAAACGCGGTAATGTTACAAGCAGGATATTGTTCAGTCAGGAGAGAAAGTCTGCAGCTTCCTCTCCCTGTGATGGCCGTGCAGAAGAGAGCTTACAAGCATTCGTCCTTCCCGCTTTGGTTGTTCGCTGTTCGCTCCTCCTCTCTGGGAGCTGTAGTGACGTAGGGGACTTCCCCCCTCGTTCGTCTGTGTCCGATATCGCGTTAAACAGAGGATTTCGACATTTTACATTCATTGCTTACTTCCACATGCCTTTTCTCCTCCTTATCTCTTTCATAACTTTATATGTAATACATGTTAACGGCGTCAATAGCCACTTTAATGATACTAATGGGCGGTAGTCCCGGATGTCGTCATGACGGATTTTCAGAATAAAAGCTTGGTATTGAGAACTTCCGGGTTTTTCCAGAATAAAATAGCATTTAAACTGACGGTATGTTTAAGGTACATTATGCCATAAAACATTGATTTTAATTTCTAACAGTAGCTCTATTATGAGACACGTGAATTTAGAGACCGAAGCCTCCACAGTCACATGCATTCCGGGGGCCAGAGCGGGCGACGTTGAGGCGCATCTTAAACTGCTGGCTAAAAATAGACGTAAATACAGTAGGATTGTTATTCACGTCGGTGGTAATGATGTTCGTTTACGCCAATCAGAATGCACCAAAGTTAATGTGGAGTCGGTGTGTAGTTATGCTAAAACAATGTCGGACAACGTAATCTTCTCTGGTCCCCTCCCCAATCTGATCAATGATGACATGTATAGCCGCATGTCATCATTTCAGCGCTGGTTGTCTTGGTGGTGCCCAGCAAACAATGTGGGCTTCGTAAATAATTGGACAGCCTTCTGTGGAAAACCTGGTCTGATTAAGAGAGACGGCATTCATCCTACTTTGGAAGGGGCAGATCTCATTTCGGCAAACATTTCAGGGCTTTGTGGACTTAATCCATGACAAACTGGAGTTGAGACCAGGAGGCGGAGTCGCAGTCTTACACGATTCTCTGCGCTCTCTCCTAGGGAGTCATCCATAGGAATCCCGAACCCAATAAAATACCCAATATTAGCGGTGTGTGTGTCTGCCCAAGGACAATTTAAGACAAAACCTAATAGAGGTGTCATACATAATAACCTAATAAAAGTAAATGTAACAACTACTACAGTGCAACAAAACAGGAAGATTAAATGTGGTCTCTTAAACATAAGATCTCTAGCATCTAAAGCAATATTGGTAAATTATTTAATATCAGATTATAATATTGATATATGCTGTCTCACTGAAACTTGGTTGAGACATGAAGAATATGTCAGCATAAATGAGGCCACTCCACCCAGCCATATCAACATTCATATTGCTCGAGGCACGGGCCGAGGAGGTGGAGTTGCAGCAATCTTTGACTCAAGTTTACTTATCAATACTAAACCAAAATTAAATGATACCTCCTTTGAAAGCCTCGTTTTTAGTCTTACGCATCCGACCTGGAAAACTTTGCAGCCAATCTTATTTGTTACAGTGTATCGTGCACCAGGTCCTTATTCAGAATTCTTATCTGAATTCTCTGAGTTTTTATCAACTGTGGTTCTTAAAACAGATAAAGTAATTATCGTAGGTGACTTTAATATTCATGTTGACGATGATAAAAATAGCCTTACTGTTGCATTTAACTCTGTATTAGATTCTGTTGGTTTCTGTCAGAGTATAAATAAACGAACCCACTGCTAGAATCACACTCTCGACCTTGTTCTGACTTATGGTATTGAAATTGAGCAACTATTAGTCGAACCGCATAATCCTGCTTTATCCGACCATTTCTTAGTATCTTTTGAAGTACTGTTATGAGACTACAAAGCATTAGTCAAAAGCTCTTGCAGCAGAAACCTATCTGTTATTGCTATAGCCACATTTAAGAGATTCCACCAATACTCAACTCGATAGCATGACTGCATGTAGGGGAGGAAACGTATACAAAATGTACACCACCCCAAATTGAACATGTTGTTGATAGTGCTACAGATGCGAATAAAATTAGACTCTGTTGCTCCTTTGAAAAAGAAGAAAATAAAACAACATAGATTAGCTCCTTGGCATAATGCCGAAACCCGCAAAATAAAGCAAAAGTCTAGACAACTTGAAAGGATATGGCGTTCCACTAAACTTGAAGAATCTCGTTTAATTTGGCATATTACTCTCAATGAATATAAGAAAGCACTGTGTAAAGCGAGAGCAGCCTACTACTCTTCATTAATAGATGAGAATAAGAATAATGCAAGATTTCTTTTCAGCACTGTAGCCAGGCTGACAGAGAGCCACAGCTCGATTGAGCCTTCTATTCCCATAGCACTCAGTAGTAATGATCGGCCCAATATAACCCCTGGTCATGCGTACATAGCTACAGTGTAGTTATAACAATGAAAATCTTAGGTCACAGGCTCCTCCAACAGTGCAACACAATATAACAGATAAACAGAATAAATAATGCAAGTAAATACAAAAAGTAAAATAGTAAAAAGTGAAATAGTACAATAAGAGTCTACAGACAAGTGATTGGAATATGATATATTATATCAATAAGCAGCAGCCAGATGAATGTTATGGATGTTGTTTCAAAAGTTCAGGTTTTTAATAGTCTTATGGCCTGTGGGATGAAACTGTCCCTGAGTCTGGTGATTTTAGTCCTGATGCTGCGGTACTGCCTGCTGATTGTCAAGTGCCAACAATCAGGCGAGATATTTGATAGTTTGGTCAATATCACCATCCCCATTTCCACAAAAAAAAGCTGAGATTTTCCATTGAACTTCATATTCATTGTATTAAGTATATGTTATGCTGATAGAAATGGATGTTGGTCAAGCTCCCACACTTTTTACAAATTAACAGCAAGCAGACAATGTACATGCAAACAGCAAAATGAATCTACCCTGTCATGGACACATTCAAAGTAGAGTAAATAGATTGTAATTACATAGTGATTATAGAATGAGCACCACTCTCCAATGTGCTTCACCTCAATCATTGCTGGTCTCCCACTGTAAAAACAGTTCCAATGGTGAAGTCAACACAACTGCATTTTTTAATGTAATTTACTTGCCCTAAATAATTTTGTTTTCAATGTGCGTTTAAATAAGTAACACTTACGCAACAATGAGAACATGTTTTAAGAACTCATTAATATCACATTTTCTGAACTTTCTTTAACCTCTTAAGCCCTGAGCCTGTTTTTCAGGTTTCAGGCTCGAAAATGCTATGCCCAAAACAAATGACTATAACTTAACTTCTAAAAGGGTTATATGAATAATTTATTTTATCAAAGCAAGGTTACATCTGTGAGTTGGATGTAGAAGTGTCAGAATCAATATAGATATGTCTGTGTCAGAGTACATTCAGATGGAACATAGTAAAAAAAGGTAAATTCTTACCTCTGCCTAAAAAAACATTACTTATAGTGAAAACCACCCTTGAATGATGGTATGGTAGACTAAAAGCTTTAGGAATCCAAAGTACAACATATAATAAGTACCCTGTATCAAGATTGAGGCAAAACAAGTTACATTTGACCTTTTTAGAGAGGTTAACAAAAAGTAGTCCAGGCGGACTGACCTTTGGGCACATGTTGGCACATTTGGATACCATCAGTGCCATTTGACCTTTTTTAGGTACCATACTGTACAAATAATTGTATTATCACTATAGGTAATCATTCCATCCAAATACAAGTGTTACAAAAAAAAATGAATTACATTTTTTTATGTTTATCACCTGACTAACACTTCTAGGAAGGTTTACTTACACAATAACAATTAGGAAACATAGGATACATTTGTCTCCAACAGGAGCAGATTTATTTAAAAAATAACACACAAAATAACTACACTAAACCCGAAATAACACCACAAGCGTTTGTTGTAAACACTGGCAAAAAAGAAAAAATGTACACAACCTGAATGTGTTTAGTGTTTTTGAATTGAGGCACCAGGCACTTAGTGCAGTAGATAGGTCTTCACCGTTGTGTTGCCAGCATCAGAGCACCTCCTGAGCGCGGTGGCATCTTCCCCGTAATACTTGGGAATGCATACGAGTGATGATGGGAGGGGGGGGGAGTGGTGGTGGTGCTGCAGGGACTTCACCCCTCATGTCTGCAGAAAGCTGCTCCCTGAAGGACTTCTGGGTGTGTGGCTTCGTCCTGCCGGGGTCACCCCTCATCTTGTGCAGCTCCTTGTGGAGAAGGAAGCTGTTCACCACTGCAATGTCCAGAAAATGGTAAAAAAAAGTCTTGTACCATTTCATGGTTTTGTGTTGAACGCTGTAGTACCCAATCAAAGCATCGGCACATCCACGCAGCCCATGCTTCTGTTGTAGTCCACCACAGCGTCAGGAACGGTAACAATCTTAGTCTGCCACACACCAGCCCGTTTCACTTTCCTCCTGACAGTCTGTTCACTGAATCAGAGGATGCAGAGGTAGGCTGAGTTACCCCCAGTTTCCACTGGGTCCGTCTGCGCCGCGCTGCATCACAGCTGCGCCGTGTCACGGCTGCACCACGTCACGGCTGCACCACGGTTTTGGTCCGACCTCCTCTAGCGCCATAACCCACTGGAGGCGTCCCAGAAGCGTTTCAGAAGCGTAGCGTCGTGCGTGCAGGCTCGCAGTTTTGTTATTGATTCGGGCATCCTGGACATGTGTACTTCTACAAGAAAGTAAGTAGGCTACGTAGTTAAATATTAAATGTTTGTGTCTGTTTAAATTGTGTTTATTGAATGGCTCTGTACTGTACCTACAAGTATTAATTAACTTTAAAACATTAATATATAGTTGTTACCTTCCACTCCACAAACTGCAGTGACTAAACACCAGGCCTTGTCCTTTCTGATGTTGTCCTTGTAGTAAGCATTGGTTACATCATATAAAATAGTGTGTTTTTCCACTTCCATGATGAAAACCTCATTGTCCATTGTGCGTATCGTAGTGGAGGTGTTGTGATGAAGGAGGGGGGTCTGCTAAATTAGTATATGTGGGGGATGGGCCTGGCCCGGATGCTCACCTTTCCACTTCCTGCGAGAGGGGGGGCTGCCTGCCCGACCTTATGTTACGGCTGCGCCGCGGCAACAATAGGATTCATCCTCATTTTAGAGAAGCACTGCGCCGAACCGCTGCTGGGACGCTTCTGGGACGCGTCTGAGCCGTAACACAGCGCGTGTGGTGGAATAGCACCCATTGACTAGAGTGGCCGCGATCCT
This sequence comes from Pseudochaenichthys georgianus, assembly GCF_902827115.2. Classification (NCBI taxonomy): domain Eukaryota; kingdom Metazoa; phylum Chordata; class Actinopteri; order Perciformes; family Channichthyidae; genus Pseudochaenichthys; species Pseudochaenichthys georgianus. Next base: position 1,427,530 of record NC_047510.2, read on the forward strand.
TACGACCGCCGCGGCGCAGCCGTAACACGGCGCAGCCGTAACACGGCGCAGCCGTAACACGGCGCAGCCGTAACACGGCGCAGCCGTAACCCGGCGCAACGCGGCGTAACACGGCGCAGCCGTAACGCGGCGCAGCGCGGCGCAGCGCGGCGCAGCGCGGCGCAGCGCGGCGCAGCGCGGCGCAGACGGACCCGGTGGAAACTGGGGGTTAGTACTAGTGCAGACGTCCGGCGGCGTAGCTTGGATGTTGATGGCTCTGGGGCAACTGTATGCTGATCTGATGCACGTCGTAGCTCGGATGAGGCAGATGTTGATGGCTGTGATCCAGAAGCCATTTTATACTCGTCTTCATCACTGTGAAAACAAATGTGGAAAAAACAATTACTTTGATTACTTCACTGGCTTATTCTTTCAAAAATGTAACTCAAATCAGAAATAATTACTCCATTTAGCGTGTGTAAAATAACAGTATACACACATATATAAATATATTTATATATATGTGTATACTGTTATTTCATACACGGTATAGTATAGACTGATATACAATAGGCCTACAGCTTTATTTATAAACTGCTAATAGTCAATGTTCGGAAATGCTGAAGGCTCTGGGTGTTGAGGGACTGTCATGGTTGACACGTCTCATCAACGTTGCGTGGAAGTCGGAAACGGTACCGAAGGAGTGGCAGACCGGGGTGGTGGTCCCCCTTTTCAAAAAGGGGGATCAGAGGGTGTGTGCCAATTACAGAGGCATCACACTACTCAGCCTCCCCGGGAAAGTTTACTCCAAGGTACTCGAAAGGAGGGTCAGGCCGATTGTCGAACCTCAGATTGAGGAGGAACAATGCGGATTCCGTCCTGGTCGTGGAACGACGGATCAGCTTTTTACTCTCGCAAGGATCCTGGAGGGGGCCTGGGAGTACGCTTATCCGGTCTACATGTGTTTTGTAGACTTGGAGAAGGCGTATGACCGGGTTCCCAGAGAGTTACTGTGGGAGGTGCTGCGGGAGTATGGGGTGAGGGGGTCTCTACTCAGGGCCATCCAATCTCTGTACTCCCAAAGCGAGAGCTGTGTCCGGGTCCTCGGCAGTAAGTCGGACCCATTTCCGGTGAGGGTTGGCCTCCGCCAGGGCTGCGCTTTGTCACCAATCCTGTTTGTAATATACATGGATCGGATTTCGAGGCGTAGTCGTGGGGGGGGGGGTCTGCAGTTCGGTGGACTAAGGATTGCACCACTGCTTTTTGCAGATGATGTGGTTCTGATGGCTTCATCGGTCTGCGACCTTCAGCACTCACTGGATCGGTTCGCAACCGAGTGTGAAGCGGCTGGGATGAGGATCAGCACCTCCAAATCTGAGGCCATGGTTCTCAGCAGGAAACCGATGGACTGTCCACTCCAAGTAGGGAATGAGTCCTTACCCCAAGTGAAGGAGTTCAAGTATCTAGGGGTCTTGTTCTCGAGTGAGGGATCAATGGAGCGTGAGATGGGCCGGAGAATCGGAGCAGCGGGAGCGGTATTGCAGTCGCTTTACCGCACCGTTGTGACGAAAAGGGAGCTGAGCCGGAAGGCAAAGCTCTCTGTCTACCGGGCCATTTTCGTTCCTACCCTCACCTATGGTCATGAAGGATGGGTCATGACCGAAAGAACGAGATCGCGGATACAAGCGGCCGAGATGGGTTTCCTCCGCCGGGTGGCTGGTGTCTCCCTTAGAGATAAGGTGAGAAGTTCGGTCATCAGGGAGGGACTCGGAGTTGAGCCGCTCCTCCTTCGCGTCGAAAGAAGCCAGTTGAGGTGGTTCGGGCACCTAGTTAGGATGCCACCTGGGCGCCTCCCTAGGGAGGTGTTCCAGGCACGTCCAGCTGTGAAGAGACCAAGGGGTAGACCTAGGACCAGGTGGAGGGATTATATCTCTTCGCTGGCCTGGGAGCGCCTTGGGATCCCCCAGTCAGAGCTGGTTGATGTCGCCAGGGAAAATAAAGTTTGGGGCTCTCTGCTGGAACTGCTACCCCCGCGACCCGACCACGGATAAGCGGGAGAAGATGGATGGATGGATGGATAATAGTCAATGTCTGTAGAATTACAAAACAGCATCCATTTGGCATGTGTGGAATAACAGTATATATACTGGTTGATATACAATACAGCTTTATTTATACTGCCGTGTTATAGTCACGAAATACAATTAATCTATTTATCCGTTCACCAACATGATGTTTCTTATGGAACCATAACGCTACAACAACAAAGCGGCATCCATTTTGTATTTTGCGAGTGTGGAATTACAATAGATTACACCAAATACACAACTAATAGATACAAACAGAGAGAGTGCATACCTTTCCCGAAGTTCATAATCAGGGTTGCCTGCTGTTGTCTCTGTGTTCTCTGTTCGCTGTGTTCGTTGCTGCTGTGCTGTGCTGGTTGTGCGGCTGGCGGTGCTGCGTCATGTGCGCAAAGCAGCCACTGCTGGCATTATTCATACTACGCAGGATCCTATCTCTGGAACCCATTGGTCGATTTGGGTGATTGACACCTTTTTTGAAACTTTAGAGCCAATATAATCGAGGGGGAGTTAGTAAACCCCGCTGAACACTTACATCAAGGAGAGAGAGGCTTGCGTAAACAGCATGTGAGAAAGCCTGAGCCCCGGACTGCAACACTTTATACCTACTCTGCGGCCATGAATGTAATGATGGATTATCAGCAACAATTCTAAAGTGACTAAGAGACATTGGATTAACCTTGAGCAGCGTTTTTATTCCCTTGAACACGACTTTTGATCACAAAACAGCAACGGTGAGACATTATTGTTATGGTTTAGAACACTTGTTTTCTTGCTCTGTTCTGGCTGCTAGCTCAATGAGTTCATGTTCTACTTATATCGAAATAATCTGTGGAGTATCAGCTTTCTGATATGTAGTTTGTGCAGAACATATTAAGTTTTAAAGATAGTTTTTGCTAGTTAGCACCGGAAGTAGCATAAGCCTGTTTTCACTAAGGGCTAATGCTAACGCTTCTTGTGAGACTTGTGTTTTGTTTCGGTAAAAATTGCTCATATCGCCATGTTGCTGAGTTTTTTCCCGTTATTTGAGTACAAGACATTCATAGGTTTTTAAATATTAAGAAGCCCCCAGACGCTGTCTCCTGCAGTGACGCGTTTCCCCCCCCTCTTAGCTATTCTTCAGAGGTTCGACACGTGTTTGCTTTGGGTCCTCTTCAACCCATCGTAAAACAAGTAAGCATGCCACCCGAGTTATTAATTACTGCTTTTTAACTAGCAAGTGTTATTTACTTTTCTTGTATTCACTGTTTTGAACGAAACATCGACATTTTAATGCATGCCAGCGCCATTACTGCTGTTAAAGTTAGACTCAGCCCTGTCGTGCTCATCTACACTGTAAAAAAATAAGTTAGGACAACTCAACATTTCAAGGCAACAGGCTGCACAAGATTTTTAAGTTTTGAGGCCAACTAACATTTGTAAGTTTCTTTTTTCAATTGAGTCAACTAATATTTTGTCGAGATAACTCATTCAAATGTTGTACAACTTCAAGTTTGGAGTTCTGCATACTAAACATTTTAAATAAGTAAAGGTTGTGCTAACTTATTATCTTTGGTTTGGAAAATGTATCTTTCAGATGTTTAAAAACTTCTAACTTTGAGTTCCACATACAAATAATTCCATTAAATTAAAGTTGTGCCAAGTTATTATTTTTGGTCTAGAAAATGTACCTTTCATATACACTTCTAACTTTGAGTACTACATACACATTCTACATACTACATTCCATTAAGTGAAAGTTGTGCAAAGTTCATATTTTGTTTCAAAAATTTATCAAATGTATACAAACTTCAGATTTGTATTACAAACTTAGAATTGCCAACAAATTGTTATAAAACTACTAATACTGTAATAAACAAACACTAAGTTTGTTGAAATTCTTATTCAAAAATATTAGACATTCTTAAAACAGTTAACTATTGCTGAGTCCATGGTTCTGTCCAGTTCGTACTGTAACGACTGAATGAACACAAGTGGAGGACTCAATAGCACGACTCGGAGACAGAGGATTAGGATGCAAAAAAGTTCTTTATATCCAAGGTTCGGTAGACAGGAACCAGGTCAGGACACGAAGCTGGGTCAGGTACACGTGGAATCAGATATCAATTAAAACACTGCTGGAACGCTAGGACTAACTAAGACGAACTGGCACTGAAGGGACTGTGGATGCAGACTAAATAGACAGAGGGAGAGATGATAATAGGGCACAGGTGAGGCTAATTAGGGAAGGGAAGCAGGTGGAGTTCAATCAAGGGCAGGAAAGCTGAGACTGAAATGAGAGAAACAACAATGAAAACAGGAACAATAACAAAAACATCAACATGTTGGCTAAGCCCTTACAGTACCCCCCCCTCTAGGGACAGCACCTGACGTCCCAGGTAGTTCAAGATGTTGACGTTGACAGTCTTGGATGAGGTCCTTACTGACATTACTGGTGGAGACCCATGACCTCTCCTCAGGGCCGTAGCCCTCCCAGTCAACCAGGTACTGACGTCCCCGGCCTCTAGGTCAAACTGCCAAGAGGTGTTTCACAGTATATACAGGTCCACCATCAATAAACCGGGGGGGTGGAGGGGGTCTAGAGGTGGGGACCAGTGGACTCACTTTAACCGGTTTGATGCGTGACACATGGAATGTAGGATAGGCCCTCAAGGATCGAGGTAGTCGAAGCCGCACTGCCACAGGATTGATAACCTTGGATACCGGGAAGGTGTAGGCCACTCAGTGACTGCACTGACCTTTGATGGGTCCATCTGAATGCTGTTCTCCGAAATGACAAATCCCAGGAAAGAGATGGTGGAGACTTGGAAGTCGCACTTCTCTGCCTTCACAAAGAGTAGATTATCCAAGGGACGCTGCAACACCTGGCGGACATGAAAAGATGAGAATGTCGTTGAGGTAGACAAAAACAAAATGGTTGAGCATGTCACGGAGAACATCATTAACAAGAGCCTGGAAAACAGCTGGAGCATTGGTTAATCCAAATGGCATTACGAGGTATTCGTAATGGCCACAAGGGGTGTTGAAAGCAGTCTTCCATTCATCCCCCTCCCTTATCCTTACCATACCCTAGGGACCAGAGGGTACAATGGTTGGACATTTACTACCGGCCGCGGTATGCCTAGTGTACAGGGTCCATATAACCGACTTAATGCATAGCGGGAAGTCGGTTATATAGACATCAACAGAATAAGTGTTTAACGGTGATTTAAACTAGTTTATGTGGGGAAAAGAGTGCTCAAAATCGGATTCAACAGGCCATCCACACCGACTCCCATTAAAAGTGATTGAAATGTACAGGAATCTGTCCATTTCAATCACATTTGATGACCCGTCCAGGGTGACTTTCTTCCCCAGGAATTAGTGTCTGAAAGCTGGCTAACATTACTTTAAATACAGTGTGCACATGGCTTTATTACCCATGAAATAGTGTGTGAAAGCTGGGTGAGTTTGATGTGAATTTAAGGAAGATATGGCCATTTCATCCACACCTCACGACTCCCATTAAAAGTGATTGAAATGTACAGGAATCTGTCCATTTCAATCACATTTGATGACCCGTCCAGGGTGACTTTCTTCCCCAGGAATTAGTGTCTGAAAGCTGGCTAACATTACTTTAAATACAGTGTGCACATGGCTTTATTACCCATGAAATAGTGTGTGAAAGCTGGGTGAGTTTGATGTGAATTTAGGGAGGGAGAGCAGCAGCAGGCTGTGACCCTGGCGGAAATACATTGATTGTTTTAGCCAGGAATAAGTGTTTAGAAGGCGGGTAAAGTGTTCCTGCAGCTCCTCCACGACGGTAATAATGATTAGATATAATTGCCAGGGCAGAAAGCTCTTTTTAAAAGTGAAAAAACGATTTGAAACCGTTTGAAATGACTGGCGGGTGCTGATGGAAAGCAGGCGGAAATAAATTGATTGTTTACCCAGGAAAAGGTGTTTAAAAGGCGGGTAAAGTGTCCCTGCAGCTCCTCCATGACGGTAATAATGATTAGAAATCATTTACAGGGCAGAAAGCTGTTTTTAAAAGTGAAAAAACGATTTGAAACCGTTTGAAATGACTGGCGGGTGCTGATGGAAAGCAGGCGGAAATAAATTGATTGTTTACCCAGGAAAAGGTGTTTAAAAGGCGGGTAAAGTGTCCCTGCAGCTCCTCCATGACGGTAATAATGATTAGAAATCATTTACAGGGCAGAAAGCTGTTTTTAAAAGTGAAACAACGATTTGAAACCGTTTGGAAATGACTGGCGGGTGCTGATAGAAAGCAGGCGGAAATACATGGATTGTTTTACCCAGGAGAAGGTGTTTACAAGGCGGGTAAAGTGTTCCTGCAGCCCTTTAAATACAGTGTGCACATGGCTTTATTACCCATGAAATAGTGTGTGAAAGATGGGTAACTTTGCTGTGAATTTAAGGGAGATATGGCCCTTTCAAACAGGGAGATGTACAGGCCTTTATTACCCACGAATTAGTGTCTGAAAGCTGGCTAACATTACTTTAAATACATGGTGCACATGGCTCTGTTACCCATGAAATAGTGTGTGAAAGCTGGGTGAGTTTGATGTGAATTTAAGGAAGATATGGCCATTTCATCCACACCTCACGACTCCCATTCAAAGTGATTGAAATGTACAGCACTCTGTACATTTCAATCACATTTCCCGACCCGGCCAGGGTGACTTTCTTCCCCACGAATTAGTGTCTGAAAGCTGGCTAACATTACTTTAAATGCATGGTGCACATGGCTCTGTTACCCATGAATTAGTGTGTGAAAGATGGGTGAGTTTGATGTGAATTTAAGGGAGATATGGCCATTTCATCCACACCTCACCACTCCCATTCAAAGTGATTGAAATGTACAGCACTCTGTACATTTCAATCACATTTCCCGACCCGACCAGGGTGACTTTCTTCCCCACGAATTAGTGTCTGAAAGCTGGCTAACATTACTTTAAATGCATGGTGCACATGGCTCTGTTACCCATGAATTAGTGTGTAAAAGATGGGTGAGTTTGATGTGAATTTAAGGGAGATATGGCCATTTCATCCACACCTCACCACTCCCATTCAAAGTGATTGAAATGTACAGCACTCTGTACATTTCAATCACATTTCCCGACCCGACCAGGGTGACTTTCTTCCCCACGAATTAGTGTCTGAAAGCTGGCTAACATTACTTTAAATGCATGGTGCACATGGCTCTGTTACCCATGAATTAGTGTGTGAAAGATGGGTGAGTTTGATGTGAATTTAAGGGAGATATGGCCCTTTCAAACAGGGAGATGTACAGGCCTTTATTACCCACGAATTAGTGTCTGAAAGCTGGCTAACATTACTTTAAATGCATGGTGCACATGGCTCTGTTACCCATGAATTAGTGTGTGAAAGATGGGTGAGTTTGATGTGAATTTAAGGGAGATATGGCCCTTTCAAACAGGGAGATGTACAGGCCTTTATTACCCACGAATTAGTGTCTGAAAGCTGGCTAACATTACTTTAAATGCATGGTGCACATGGCTCTGTTACCCATGAATTAGTGTGTGAAAGATGGGTAACGTTGCTGTGAATTTAAGGGAGATATGGCCATTTCATCCACACCTCACCACTCCCATTCAAAGTGATTGAAATGTACAGCACTCTGTACATTTCAATCACATTTCCCGACCCGACCAGGGTGACTTTCTTCCCCACGAATTAGTGTCTGAAAGCTGGCTAACATTACTTTAAATGCATGGTGCACATGGCTCTGTTACCCATGAATTAGTGTGTAAAAGATGGGTGACTTTGATGTGAATTTAAGGGAGATATGGCCATTTCATCCACACCTCACCACTCCCATTCAAAGTGATTGAAATGTACAGCACTCTGTACATTTCAATCACATTTCCCGACCCGACCAGGGTGACTTTCTTCCCCACGAATTAGTGTCTGAAAGCTGGCTAACATTACTTTAAATGCATGGTGCACATGGCTCTGTTACCCATGAATTAGTGTGTGAAAGATGGGTGAGTTTGATGTGAATTTAAGGGAGATATGGCCCTTTCAAACAGGGAGATGTACAGGCCTTTATTACCCACGAATTAGTGTCTGAAAGCTGGCTAACATTACTTTAAATGCATGGTGCACATGGCTCTGTTACCCATGAATTAGTGTGTGAAAGATGGGTGAGTTTGATGTGAATTTAAGGGAGATATGGCCCTTTCAAACAGGGAGATGTACAGGCCTTTATTACCCACGAATTAGTGTCTGAAAGCTGGCTAACATTACTTTAAATGCATGGTGCACATGGCTCTGTTACCCATGAATTAGTGTGTGAAAGATGGGTAACGTTGCTGTGAATTTAAGGGAGATATGGCCATTTCATCCACACCTCACGACTCCCATTCAAAGTGATTGAAATGTACAGCACTCTGTACATTTCAATCACATTTCACGACCTGTGTAGACTGGCTTTCTTACCCATTAGGTACACCGACAAAGGCACCTCTTCGGGGCCGCTCCAAGACCCCCAAAACACGGACTGAGGAGCTCCAGGATCCCTCCCATGTACCTCCAGAACCTCGAGCACCTTGGGTCCCCGGGCCCCCGAACTTAAGCACTCCCCCACGGACTAAACCAAGATGATCACACCCTCAAGAATCTCGTGCCCCTGGCTACACTTAAAGGGGGTCTACTTTGCGGTGCTTTGCCGTCCGCCCATCGGCACCCATAGTCGGCCTTCTTCACAGCAGCAGCACCCAACCTCCATGGAGGATTTTGCTCGTGCCCCTGGCTACACTTAAAGGGGGTCTACTTTGCGGTGCTTTGCCGTCCGCCCATCGGCACCCATAGTCGGCCTTCTTCACAGCAGCAGCACCCAACCTCCATGGAGGATTTTGCTCGTGCCCCTGGCTACACTTAAAGGGGGTCTACTTTGCGGTGCTTTGCCGTCCGCCCATCGGCACCCATAGTCGGCCTTCTTCACAGCAGCAGCACCCAACCTCCATGGAGGATTTTGCTCGTGCCCCTGGCTACAGTTAAAGGGGGTCTACTTTGCGGTGCTTTGCCGTCCGCCCATCGGCACCCATAGTCGGCCTTCTTCACAGCAGCAGCACCCAACCTCCATGGAGGATTTTGCTCGTGCCCCTGGCTACACTTAAAGGGGGTCTACTTTGCGGTGCTTTGCCGTCCGCCCATCGGCACCCATAGTCGGCCTTCTTCACAGCAGCAGCACCCAACCTCCATGGAGGATTTTGCTCGTGCCCCTGGCTACACTTAAAGGGGTCTACTTTGCGGTGCTTTGCCGTCCGCCATCGGCACCCATAGTCGGCCTTCTTCACAGCAGCAGCACCCAACCTCCATGGAGGATTTTGCTCGTGCCCCTGGCTACACTTAAAGGGGGTCTACTTTGCGGTGCTTTGCCGTCCGCCCATCGGCACCCATAGTCGACCTTCTTCACAGCAGCAGCACCCAACCTCCATGGAGGATTTTGCTCGTGCCCCTGGCTACACTTAAAGGGGGTCTACTTTGCGGTGCTTTGCCGTCCGCCCATCGGCACCCATAGTCGGCCTTCTTCACAGCAGCAGCACCCAACCTCCATGGAGGATTTTGCTCGTGCCCCTGGCTACACTTAAAGGGGGTCTACTTTGCGGTGCTTTGCCGTCCGCCCATCGGCACCCATAGTCGGCCTTCTTCACAGCAGCAGCACCCAACCTCCATGGAGGATTTTGCTCGTGCCCCTGGCTACACTTAAAGGGGGTCTACTTTGCGGTGCTTTGCCGTCCGCCCATCGGCACCCATAGTCGGCCTTCTTCACAGCAGCAGCACCCAACCTCCATGGAGGATTTTGCTCGTGCCCCTGGCTACACTTAAAGGGGGTCTACTTTGCGGTGCTTGCCGTCCGCCCATCGGCACCCATAGTCGGCCTTCTTCACAGCACCACCTGCCCTGCTGGAGGTTCACACTTTAACTTTTTTTACCCTCTTCTACCTTACAAATCATCCCACACTTGAGCACTCCTCACTCGGACTAAACACCTACATGCTACCACCAGAACCAGAATATCGTGCCCCTGGGGATCTTAAAGGAAGAAAACCCATAGTGGGATTTAAAAACAGAAGACTTAGTAATTTTAACAAACTTTATTTACAGTAATATTGACAGTAATAAATACATTCAAACAGGATATAACGTATTTACAAGGGGACTGATTACAACAACACACTGCATATTTACAAGTTGATCACTGGCAACAGTGATCAACCCATTCCCGCCTGCAGCACGTCTCCCATTCCCGCCTGCAGCAAGTCCCCCACTGGCTCTCACACCCATTCACCCAGCTCCTCAGAGCCTGCATCCATCCATACCGAGGCCTCGTCAACCTCCCCTCCCATAAATTCCCCCTGGTTCCGGGGCAGGGGCCGGGGAAATATAATGCGGGACATAACATTCCCACGGATCATGGGTAAGTGTTTGGGCT
>NC_047510.2:1438153-1529001 GCF_902827115.2 Pseudochaenichthys georgianus
CTCCCTTAAATTCACATCAAACTCACCCATCTTTCACACACTAATTCATGGTAACAGAGCCATGTGCACCATGCATTTAAAGTAATGTTAGCCAGCTTTCAGACACTAATTCGTGGGAAGAAAGTCACCCTGGTCGGGTCGGGAAATGTGATTGAAATGTACAGAGTGCTGTACATTTCAATCACTTTGAATGGGAGTGGTGAGGTGTGGATGAAATGGCCATATCGCCCTTAAATTCACAGCAACGTTACCCATCTTTCAACACTAATCATGGGTAACAGAGCCATGTGCACCAGCATTTAAAGTAATGTTAGCCAGCTTTCAGACACTAATTCGTGGGGAAGAAAGTCACCCTGGTCGGGTCGGGAAATGTGATTGAAATGTACAGAGTGCTGTACATTCAATCACTTTGAATGGGAGTGGTGAGGTGTGGATGAAATGGCCATATCTCCCTTAAATTCACAGCAACGTTACCCATCTTTCACACACTAATTCATGGGTAACAGAGCCATGTGCACCATGCATTTAAAGTAATTTAGCCAGCTTTCAGACACTAATTCGTGGGGAAGAAAGTCACCCTGGCCGGGTCGGGAAATGTGATTGAAATGTACAGAGTGCTGTACATTTCAATCACTTTGAATGGGAGTCGTGAGGTGTGGATGAAATGGCCATATCTTCCTTAAATTCACATCAAACTCACCCAGCTTTCACACACTATTTCATGGGTAACAGAGCCATGTGCACCATGTATTTAAAGTAATGTTAGCCAGCTTTCAGACACTAATTCGTGGGTAATAAAGGCCTGTACATCTCCCTGTTTGAAAGGGCCATATTTCCCTTAAATTCACAGCAAATTTACCCATCTTTCACACACTATTTCATGGGTAATAAAGCCATGTGCACACTGTATTTAAGGGCTGCAGGAACACTTTACCCGCCTTGTAAACACCTTCTCCTGGGTAAAACAATCCATGTATTTCCGCCTGCTTTCCATCAGCACCCGCCAGTCATTTCAAACGGTTTCAAATCGGTTTTTTCACTTTTAAAAACAGCTTTCTGCCCTGTAAATGATTTCTAATCATTATTACCGTCATGGAGGAGCTGCAGGGACACTTTACCCGCCTATTAAACACCTTTCCTGGGTAAACAATCAATTTATTTCCGCCTGCTTTCCATCAGCACCCGCCAGTCATTTCAAACGGTTTCAAATCGTTTTTTCACTTTTAAAAAGAGCTTTCTGCCCTGGCAATGATATCTAATCATTATTACCGTCATGGAGGAGCTGCAGGAACACTTTACCCGCCTTCTAAACACTTATTCCTGGCTAAAACAATCAATGTATTTCGCCAGGGTCACAGCCTGCTGCTGCTGCTGCGGCGGCTGCTGCTGCTGCTCTCCCTCCCTAAATTCACATCAAACTCACCCAGCTTTCACACACTATTTCATGGGTAATAAAGCCATGTGCACACTGTATTTAAAGTAATGTTAGCCAGCTTTCAGACACTAATTCCTGGGGAAGAAAGTCACCCTGGACGGGTCATCAAATGTGATTGAAATGGACAGATTCCTGTACATTTCAATCACTTTTAATGGGAGTCGTGAGGTGTGGATGAAATGGCCATATCTTCCTTAAATTCACATCAAACTCACCCAGCTTTCACACACTATTTCATGGGTAATAAAGCCATGTGCACACTGTATTTAAAGTAATGTTAGCCAGCTTTCAGACACTAATTCCTGGGGAAGAAAGTCACCCTGGACGGGTCATCAAATGTGATTGAAATGGACAGATTCCTGTACATTTCAATCACTTTTAATGGGAGTCGTGAGGTGTGGATGAAATGGCCATATCTTCCTTAAATTCACATCAAACTCACCCAGCTTTCACACACTATTTCATGGGTAATAAAGCCATGTGCACACTGTATTTAAAGTAATGTTAGCCAGCTTTCAGACACTAATTCCTGGGGAAGAAAGTCACCCTGGACGGGTCATCAAATGTGTGATTGAAATGGACAGATTCCTGTACATTTCAATCACTTTTAATGGGAGTCGTGAGGTGTGGATGAAATGGCCATATCTTCCTTAAATTCACATCAAACTCACCCAGCTTTCACACACTATTTCATGGGTAATAAAGCCATGTGCACACTGTATTTAAAGTAATGTTAGCCAGCTTTCAGACACTAATTCCTGGGGAAGAAAGTCACCCTGGACGGGTCATCAAATGTGATTGAAATGGACAGATTCCTGTACATTTCAATCACTTTTAATGGGAGTCGGTGTGGATGGCCTGTTGAATCCGATTTTGAGCACTCTTTTCCCCGCATAAACTAGTTTAAATCACCGTTAAACACTTATTCTGTTGATGTCTATATAACCGACTTCCCGCTATGCATTAAGTCGGTTATATGGACCCTGTACACTAGGCATACCGCGGCCGGTAGTAAATGTCCAACCATTGTACCCTCTGGTCCCTAGGGTATGGTAGGGACCTTGCCAACGATTGGATTTCCAGCTCTTTCTCCGGAAATCCTTGACCAGCACGAAGTCGCCCGGTTGAAGGCAGTGAAGCGGACCAGTGGCAGTCGCTAAAGTGGATGATAGGGTAACACAATATGACAACATAGCATCCTCACACAAGTTGTGGAGGGAAGAGGACATCCTGGAGCCTTGAGTCCAATCTGTGGAGGAGCCCCAAAAAGGATTTCAAATGGGCTGAGTTGACTCCGTGTTCTTTTCCGCATCCTCATGTACATCAGCACAATGGGCAGAGCTTGTGTCCATGACAGACCTGTGTCTGCACAGCATTTTGTTAGTTTGTAATTTTGCATAATGCAGATTACAGCTTCACAGTGCTTTAGAGCTGTTACTGTGAACCCCCTTGTGAACCACTCCTGATCTATTTATAGACTCTAACATCCCTCCTTTTGACACATGATCCAACCCATGTGTCAATTTAGCGAAATGAGGGAAAAAATGTCTGGGAAGACATGGATTGGAATTTGGGCCAACCCAGATGCTGGATTTTGGGTCAAAAACAGCCCCAGCAGCCTTCCATTGAGCCTTCTCAACTGGCGTAGCTAGCTGCTGCATGGAAGTCAGTGATGACATTTTGTCAGTGAAGGAGGAGACAGGGATTTTAACAAATGAGTGTGCGTGAGGTGCGAGAGGAATCAGGGCAGCTGCCTTTGCGGCTGAGTCAGCAGACGCATTTCCTAGGGAAACTGGGTCTGTACTGCTTGCGTGTGCGGCACATTTACAGACTGCAACCTCAGATGGGAGCAGAATGGCGTCTAGTAAGCCTGCAACCAGTACATGGTTAAGTACTGGTTTGCCATCAGATTTCAGAAATTGTCTACACTTCCAAATAGCCCCAAAATCGTGTGTACTACCCCGAAAGCATATCGTGAGTCAGTGTAAATAGTCACGGTTTTGCCTTCTGCAAACGTGCAGGCTTCAGTTAGTGCGATGAGCTCTGCTGCCTGTGCTGAGAGGTGACATGGAAGCGGTCCAGAACGGAGTACAGCAGAATCTGAAACAACAGAAAAACCCACCCGATTAGTGCCCCCTTGGTCGCGAGAGGCAGACCCATCAACATACAAAATGAGGTCAGCGTTGGTCAGAGGAACGTCTTTTAAGTCCGGTCTAGGTGTGCACACAATGGAAAGTACGTCAACCGTCTTCAGGCAATGTTCAAACTAAATGAAGTCTCTCCTTTTGAAACATCATGTGTTGAAATAAACACCTGCAGTTCAAAAATAAAAAAAATGAATATTTTTTGTTGTGGAATCAATTAATTTCTTTCTTTAAAGGAATGGTCCACTCATTAGATAATTAATCAAAACTTCAGTATTTAGTGAAACGTTATGTTTAAACCATACCCTGAAGAAATCAGCGATATTCCCCGGTAAATACTGATTTTATAGCTCTTTTTTATCAAGACCTGTATATTCCGTCTGGCCGCCGCCATGTTTGCCATTTTCAGTAGTCACGTGATGGTCGTGACGTCATCCATGCGTTCACTTTGTCAACACACGGAAACATGGTCGAGTATTTCAGTTCGGACTCGTCAGCAGAGGAACAAGTTTTGACCAATGTGAAGAGATTGGATGGGGGAATTCAGCCATACATATCAGTATGACAATACGACACCCTCTGTCCTAAGACCCTCACATCGTACAAGGAAAAACTTCCGAAGAAAACCCACAGTTTAAAGGGAACATGGGAGAAACCTCAGGGAGAGCAGCAGAGGAGGGATCCCTCTCCCAGGACGGACAGACGTGCAATAGATGCCGTGTGTAAATTGAAAAGATAATACATTTGCAACATAGGTAGTCCAAATGTTTGTAAATGCATGTGTATAATGGGAAGATGATATAAGATACTATATGTATGCATGTAGTACCACCCTTGCTAGCGATTCCCTCTCTAGTTTAGCATACTCAGCTTCGTTGTCCCTGGCCATAGAATCACGATTTTATGGGGCCGGAAAAACTGGGGGGAAATACACACTAGCCGGTACTACGCTATATGGAAAGGCCACCAAAAACTGTCCTGGCCTGGACGTTAAAACGGGGCTAGCCGCTGCAATGGAAATGCGCTATAACATACCTTATTCTTACTCCGAGCACTACTTCTGCTCCTCCGTCGCTTCACACTTGCAGAGGGCGATTTCTCTACTGGCCGAACTGGTGTCCTGGTCGGTGATGAAACCAGAAAGACCGATGGTACTGCATCTCCATTGAGTAATGGTTGTTCTTTAAATCCCATGTTATGTTTGATCATACTCTCAGGGTAGTCGTCCGGAAATGTGAAATGTTCGCTGCATACATGAGCCTGTAAATCTCTCGGTTCGGGCCGGCCACATTTCGCTAGCCACTGCCTCCGAATGTACTTCTTATGCTTACCTTTTGGCAACAGATGGAACCGAGCATTCCGTGGATTGTTCCTATCCGAATTATGGCAATATTTCGCGATACAGTGAGGCATATTTGAATAGAGAAACTACAGTAAATAACATGGAGATCAACGTGTCTTCGAAACCAAACGCATGGATTACGTCACGTCCGGGAAATGGCGGCGCCCACAGTGTTGATGTTATTTCGGTATATAATCAGTTTAAAATCACTGATAATGTCATCGGATTAAAAAAAAAAAAAGAGAGAGACTGGCAGAGACTGGTCTGTTTTATCGGATGATAATTTTTAAAAAATGAGTGTCATGAGCATACCATTCCTTTAAAGGCAAAAACATGAAAAAGCTAAGAGAAAAACCCTATTGAATACAATATTATTTAGAGCAACTTAATTTATAAATGGTTGTCAACTTAAAAACATGTGTTCATGTTCAACATGTGGTAATTAAGTACATACAATTTAAGATTATATTTAAATAATACGGTAAAACAAGTTGGAACTTTGGAGTAATCAACTTAAAAACTTGTGTTTATGCTACCAATTATTAAGTAAGTGGTAATTGAAAACACCTCTGATTGTAGAGGAAAAGCCTTCTCCCCTAACCCAAATAACTTTGTTGCTTTAACAACATTTCAATAGAAGTTGTCTTAACTCAATAACCATCGATGCAACCTATTGCCTTGATTTTCTTTGTTTAGCCAAGGCATTTGTTGTTAGAGTGTACGTAGACTGGGCCTCCCATATAACCTGTCTGAGCCGATATAAAAACCAATCAGCAAATAACTTTTCAATACATTATTGATTACTATTTTTGTAGGTACTTTTAGGTTGGAAGTGAACATAAGTCATAGGTACATGGTGTACTTTTCCTTCACTACATGTATGTAATACCTTTAGTTACTTCACAGATGTGGATGAATGATGTGAAATATAATCAAGTGTTAAATCAGACTTTAGTTCCACCTGTAGTAAATCCACAAGCTACCCTGCAGTCTACAAAGTACTTCAGACTAGCTGCACCTTCACCAGCTTTGAGAACACTTTCATGATCAATCATTATAAAACATATATATATATTATTCTGAAATGGACCAATCTGCACAACGACTACTTTTACTGTCTTTACTTTCACTATATTTTTATAATACTTTTCTACTTTTACTTGAAGAACATTTTGAATGCAGGACTGTTACTGTAACACTCTGGTATTTCTACTTTTACTCAAGTACAAGATCTGAGTACTTATTCCTTTACTTAAGTACAATATCTGAGTACTTCTAATTTCACTACAATATCTGAGTACTGATTCCACTTCTGGTAGTGTATTAGTCTGAATTGTAGCTACAAAATCACACAGAGCTGCATAAAAATAGAATAATATGTACACGTGTGTACAATGATTTGTAGGTAATTTTGACTACTCAAGACACCTCACTTATACATCTTCAAAGTATTGGCTTTCAGAATATTAAACTTGTTTCGGCAAATTCAGATGATAAATACAACTTTGAAGCTTGTAACGGCATAATTACAAGCAGAGAACGGACTAATGTAACGTCACAGCAAGCATAACAACAGCCGTGTGTTATGAACACATACGCAATAATGACATCATCTGTCGCTTAGTGACAGGTTTTGGCAGAGCAATGCAATACGCTTATCTGAAAGCGTTTTCCCCTCTCCTGAAATGACATGACCATTTAGCCTTAACACAAACGTGTGAATGTGTAAGGTTTACCATTATATTCAAATGTGAACAAAAATGTACTGTCTTTGTGTAACACTGGAAAAAAAAAACATTTGAGACATCTATGGCAGTAAATATGTTGCAGAGGCTGGAACTTGGGAAATAATCAGATAAGAATCCCGGACGAGCGTGCATGCACAGCTGCATTTACATCGTAAATCCTGGACAAATCTCCACTCGTCAGGAGGTTTGTCTCTGATCTTTTTGACAGGAAACACTGGAATCGTTACACGGAATAATGACCCCTTGTTTAAGCAGAGAGGTAAACACTGGCCGAATGCCATCAACAGCTTCACGTTTTAATGAGTACGGTACGGAACGTGGACATTAAACCTACGTCATATCTGTGAGCTGCCCAGAGTGAGTATGGCACATCTGAAAGCGCGGCAGGAAGCTCAGAGATATGAGAATTACCTTATCCTCAACCAACAGCAATGTGCGCAGAACGGCTACGTTCGTGCACATTTTCCTTTGATACACGTCACGTGACATAGAGTACATGACATATTCTGTGTGTGTAGGTGCCCAATCAGTGACTGACTCCCAATCTTTAACGATTGGACCCAAATCCCTCCATCTATCAGTGGGGCCCCCTGGCTAGTGAAATGTGTGGACCGCCCCTGGGATTTGACACAGCTGGTTGTGTCTTGTGTGTGTGTGAGTCTGACCCCCTAAACACACCAGGAGCGTCTGCGCCACGCTGCGCTATGGCTGCGCCACGTTGCGACCTCCTCCTGCGACCTAACACACCAGGCGCGTTTCAAAACGTTGCGGAAGCGGAGCGTCGTGTGTGCAGCCTCGCAGTTGTTGTTGATTTTGGAATATTTCCTGGACATTTTGTACTTCTACAAGTAAGTAGGCTACGTAGTTAAATGGTTTATGTTTGTGTCTGTTTAAATCGGGTTTATTGTTGTTATTTCCTATGTTGTTGTGTTGTAGACTACAGACACAGTTAATAATAATTGTAATATTCCAGTTATAAACGACATGAATCAAAGATGTGTTGCTGTATTTTAGTGGTAACAAAATATGCATTCATCATCATAATTATTGTATATATATATAATTTACAGTGCCTGTAAACCGGAGGAGAACGCTGGCATGTATTCTCCTACTTGAAAGACTACGGGGGGATGGGGGGAGGAGAAGGAGCCGGTTTTGGGTGCACCCCCTCAACCAGCAAAGGAGACAACAAGGTGATTTTCATCACCTCGTGGCTGAGCTGAGGCTGGACAGCCAACGACATCACCAATATTTTCGGATGAGTGCAGAGCAGATGGATGAACTGCTGTCCCTCCTGGGCCCTGAACTGACCAGACAATCCACACATTTCAGAGCTGCCATAGAACCCAAGCAGAGACTGGCTGTTGCACTGAGGTAAGATGCCCATTTCACAGACAATAAATCACTGACCACAAATTTAATAAACGTTTTAATTAGAAACATATCACCCAAAACAACATTTTAAACACCAACATCAAATAACAGCAAATCAACACAAAAAAGGAACTATTTACAGTAAAAACAATATAAATTACAAGTCTTCATATTGAGACCCATCCTGCCATGCAGAGCCACTGTTGGAGAACAGCATGTTTGGGAATGGCCCTGTTGATTGGGCTTGTGGGGGTTGGGGTGGAGTTGGCCGAAGGGCTACTGGCCTGGAGGTGTGAGTGGAGTGTTGTGACGTGGGGGGATGGACAATTGGCTGCCAATGTTCCTGTGGTTGTGTACTCTCTCTTTGAAGACTATGGAAGGTGTTTAAAATAGCTATTTTTGCCCGATGTTTCCTGTCTATGTCCAGCCTTTGTAGCATAGGCACCAGACTCAGAGCAAAGTAGTATGACTCTTCAAGCTCTGAGTCTGGCATATGTGGTGTGGCTGGAGGTTCCTGCAGTAGAGAAATTAGTTGCTCCCCAAGGTCTGTGCTCTGTGGCCTCCTCTTTGTGGAACGCTGGGCCGCCGCTGCTGGTGTGGATCCCTGGGGGCTACGGGACCTAGAGGGCCTCCTCTCTGCAGAGGTTGTGGGTACCAGAGGTGGTGGGGCTGTAGGTGGTGTGGGTGTGCGTGGGCCTGAATATCCAGATGCTGCTCCTGGTGTAGATGCTCTCTCTATCTCTTCTAATGGGGAAGGATTTCCCAAGCTGCTTGTAGAACTATATTAAAAGAAACAACAACATGAAATCAATTAAAATATTTTTTCCTGGGATTAATTTATGCAATATGAACATATTTATGTAATTTAAAATAAAGTCTTTCATACCCTTTGCAATACATCATGACAAATTACAAAGTTACACAATTATATAAATAAAAAAATGTGCATACATACCTCCTTTGCTGTATATATGGCAAAATGAAGGACATTATATCTGAATACTTCCAGGCCTTCTGCGAGCCACCTGCAGATCCACTGGGGATGGACTTCTTCCGGTTTTTGACGAAAGCATCCCTCAGTGACTTCCATTTCGCCTTGCAAACGTCGACTGAAAAAAAGAATAGATTCCGATTAATAAAATGATTTCACTTATTAATTCTTTGCTTGTTTTTCCCTTCACAGATACTTGGCTTCCGGGGACTCACTGGTCAGCCTAGCATTCAGCTATCGCCTAGGATGCAGTACTGTGAGAGAAGCTGTCCATTTGGTGTGTGCAGCCATTGAAAAAATGATGATGGAGAGGTTCCTACCCAGGCCAACAGAAGACACGTGGAAGGAGGTTGCACAAGGATTCTGGGAAAAATGGAATTTCCCAAATTGCTTGGGAGCAATAGACGGAAAGCACATCGTCATCCAAGCACCACCACTGTCTGGGAGTCAGTACTTCAATTATAAGAAGACTTTTTCCATAGTGCTTTTGGCACTTGTTGATGCTGACTACAGGTTCCGAGTGATTCAAGTGGGGGACTTCGGAAGAACAAGTGATGGTGGGGTGTATGCCGGATCGGATTTGGGGAAAGGACTGGAGGCCAGAACACTTCATGTTCCAACCAGTACCTCTCTACCTGGTGCTGCTCACCTGGGTGAGATGCCATTCGTCATGGTGGGTGACGCAGCTTTCCCACTCAAGCCATACCTGATGAGACCATACCCTGGAAAGAACCTCACTCAACAAAAGAGGATTTTAAACTACAGACTTTCCAGAGCAAGGATGGTGGTGGAAAATGCCTTCGGCATTCTGGCCTCCAGGTGGAGAATCTTCCATCATCGCATCAACCTGCACCCGAAAAACGTGGACAAGCTTGTGGTGGCTGCATGCATCCTACACAACTTCCTGCTGGCCCCTAGTGAAAACCAGAGGTTGCTGGATGAGGAAGAGCAGCAAGGAAGACACATGGCACCAGTGAGAAACATGGGAGGAAACAGGGCATCAAGAGAGGCCTGTAATGTGAGGGAGGCTTTCTGCACCTTCTTCAACTCTCCTGAGGGCAGTGTGTCTTGGCAGGACAGGATGGTGTGATTACTGGAACACACACAAGTTACGACAAAATGATTGAAAGATGTGTTTTTTCATTCCAGAGAATTCGAAAAAGCAAAAAAGTATTAGTTGTTGTACTCTCAAAGACAGGTTATTGTTGCATTTGTAAAAAACTGTTCTTTATTTTTTATATCCTATGTTATTATGTATTTTTTTGATAATACATTTCATAATAAATAGTTTTGTCTGACAAATGACTGCCAAATTATTCTTGTCTGTCCTCACAATTTATCTGACTATAAATTCAAGGTTATACTCTGGGTAGTTGTTTTTTCAATGATGTAAAAAAATATTACAAAGCAAAATGTAGTAGCCCTATATTTGATGAATTACTGTACTATTGTACAATGGCACTTGTGAAATACAATTTCCTGTTTTACTACAATACCTCAGAGGGAAATATTATTTCTTCATTTTACATTTTTCTGATAGCTATACTTTAAAATGAATACAAAATAAATTGAATATTAAAATATATTATCATTATAATGGGTTAAATAAAACTATTGATCCCTGGGCAAAATTCACAAGCTAAAGTATAGTTAAAAAAACAGTATATAACAATATATATGATGGGAATTTATGCATCTAGGTTTCTACAAAATGTTCTCAGACAGAAGGGTGTCGCTCTGACCATTGTCAGGCAATTATCATATGGATGTTGGGGGTTGTAATTAACATGATGCTTCCCCTTCTGTCTGCCCCATTGGCTTCAATCCTGTGTCTCATCTGTATATGTGATTGATTCTGTTAAATGCAATAACTCTTTATATAAATACAAAATCATATAATATATATATACAGTATATATATGTTTATATTTGGATATAGGAAATAAGATCTTACTTTCTTGTGAAATGCAAGTTTACTATTTTTTTTTAATGACTTTCACAACATGTTAAACTGAATGGCTCTCTACTGTACATACAAGTATTCATTAACTTTAAAACATTAATATTTACCTTCCACTCCAATAACTCCACCGACTAAACACCAGACCTTGTCCTTTCTGACGTTGTCTTTGTAGTATTGATGGGTTATGTCATACAAAATAGTGTGTTTTTCCACTTCGATGATGAATCGCTCTTCGTCCATTTTGGGTGTCGTGTTGTGAAAGGGGGTCTGCAACACGAGTTTATTTGGGGGATGGGCCTGGGCCGGATGAACGTTCCACTTCCTGCCTGCGCCGCGCTGCGCCACGCCGCGCCGCGCTGCGCCACGCCGCGCCGCGCTGCGCCACTTCAAAAATAGGATTCATCCTATATTTTAGAAATTCCTTGCGGCGAGGAGCTTCTGGGACGCGCCGAGCCGCGGCGTGGCGTGGCGCGTCTGGTGGAACAGCACCCATTGACTAGAGTGGCCGCGATCCTTACGACCGCCGCGGCGCGGCCGTAACACGGCGCAGACGCTCCTGGTGCGTTTAGGGGGTGACAGAGATAGCGCTACCCAGCGAATTCCAATACATTTTTAAATATGAGCTCATCATTCACACATTCTAACAGTAAAACTCTCATCATAGCATTTACACGGATCTTTCAACCACGTTAGCAGTACAATGCAAAATGAGAAGTTTCCACACAGCAGGTGGAAAACCACGTTGATCAGTCAAACGCAACAACTCCTGAAAATCAGGATATGTCAGCAGCCCATTGATACACATTCACCAGTTCTTTATCATCAAATGACACTTTTTTGAACCATCGTAGGAGATGGCTGTCAGACTTTAAGACCCTCATTTGTGGAAAAATGAGGTCCAAACCGAACCGGAGAATCAGATCTCTGCCCAGTAAATGTATTGGGCAGACAGATGATAAAATAACTGTTTTTTACTGATGTGGGAAATGGATTACTGTCAACACCGTTATCTCCACTCTGAAGTGGTACAGAAACTTCTCCTTTTCATAAACCCAGCACATGAATAAATCTATCACTACATTTGCATTCAGGCAAATCTACCCTTTTTTACCACAGAATGTGTAGCCCCAGAATCAACCGAAAATGTGTGGGACATTTCTTAATGCAAACATGCACTGTATATTGCATATTTCAAATATGTACCCTCTTTAACCACAGGCATGTCTTCTAATTCTTCTAATTTCTCAATAGCATGTATGATGCATGTGTGTGTGTGTGTGTCACTTCCCTGGTTTGATGCTGCTGGCATGGGTTCCGTCTCCCCCGACCGAATTCCTTCCTCCTCCACTCCCTCCCTAGACTGTCAGTTTGAAGAATTGTCTTTGTTGTGGTCCGATTTATCCGATCAAAAGTTCTTTTTCTGCTTCTCGTGTGGGCATTCAGCGATCCGATGACCCGTTTCTCCGCAGTTAAAACAGCGATTGTGGTTATTGCGGCCTCTGCCTTTTCCTCCCCGGCCACGGAAACCCCCTCCTCTGCCCTGGCCATCACTTTGGGTCCAGGTGGTTGTAATAGCCTGGACCATGGTCAGCTGGCCGGGGAAAGCGGGGCATGTAGTTATTCCTTTTTGGAGGTGTTCTTTTCTGTAGAGTTCAGCTTTCTTCGCGTCTCTTTTCTTTTTCTCTCTCTTGTCATGGATCTTTTTCAGTCCTGCTTCTCCTTCTTCATTTTCTTTTCTCTGTCTCTCTTCGTCTCTGCTCCCTGTCTGTGTGTCTTGCTGCGCAGCTGCTCCAGCGGCGGCTGGTATGTTGACCTCTGGTCCAGCAGCAGCAGCCCCTCCAGGAGCCTCCACAGCAGGCAGCAGATGGGGAGGTGGAGGAGGGAATGGAAATCCCGAGTCGAGGAGAGGGTCCCGCACGCCTGCAAACAGAGGATAGAGGGAAGCCTGTGGTTTATGTTGTGGAGGAAACACAAAACACTTTTTCTCTTCCTTTGCACTTTTATCCTCAGCCTGTATCTTTTTTATTTCCGCGGCCAATTGCCTTCTTTCACGGCACTCTGCTTCATCCTCCCAGTATTTTAAACACTTTCTATGAGTGTCCAGTTTTTCCAAGTCTTTTACTTTAATTGTACTCTTCTTTTTCATTCCATCTTCATACTCTTGTAATTTATCTCTTAGGTTTTTGATTTTTAATTTACTCAAAGAACCTCCCTTAGGAAATCCGAACATTTCCGTCCATATATTTAATTTAGACAGACTTTCTTCACCATATTTTGCTCGCATGACATCAACAATCGGACCCTCAGGAGGCTGTACACACCCCCTCCCCTGCTTTGCCCCCATAGCAAAGTCTTTTAAAGTGTTACCAAAACACTCCGTGTCACCAAAACACTATTTTTTCATCCGTCGATGCCAGATATTCCAAATATCTCTGTTTTCGAGCAGTCCCTCTCATAGATGTCATGGAGTTTTAATTACATTTAACTTTAAACAATTTAGACTTTGTACATCTCACCCAATATTGGAAGCCCCTTTTAGTTCGCTGGATCTCGTGAAGTCAATCGGTTCCACCCCTCGCGCTGGTCCCCTCGTCCCGTACGGTTTTTTTCGTCGAGGTAGAGGAAGACCAAAAGATCCTGGAGCGCGCACCCACCAGCGTCCAGAGGTTTCCCCGGTCAAACATACAGAGATCCTGCCGACAACGCCATTTGTTATGGAAATCTAGGGCCCAAACACGGCTGGAGAGTACAAGTCAAATGATCAAAACAAATAAATGGTGAATCGAGAAAAGCTGTCTTTTGGTTATTTATTTGAAGCTTCAAATACACGATACAATAATATAATATGTCACAAGTCGCACAGAGTATAAGATAGTCTGCGCGAGAGTGCGCAGATCAATGGAAAAGCAAAGGTTATATAGCAAATGAGTGGGAACGTGAGAAATCTGGATTCACACAGTCACATATTGTTATTAGACACCTGTTAGCCGTGTTTGGGAGCCATATTTCCATAACAACCTTCACCTTGATTGATGGGAGCCTTTCATAAGGTTTAGTGGCCGTTCCAAACGTTTTTGATAGACATTCAGAAAAAAACACAACAAAATAAAAACCAACGTATTAATGATTTCATAAAATACCAGTGACAGCATACTATTATTTCATGACATTTAGGGTGAGATTTTAATTGTTCAATTAAAAGATACATATGTGACGTGCATGAAATGCATAGTAAAACTGTTTGTTTTATGCTTGCTTTTGTCTTGTTCTGGTTTGACTGCTATTATTTCATTAATATGAAAAGTTGCTGTTTGTTTTCTCTTCACTTGTTGTTTGATTTATTTAATTGATATGAATAGTTTCTGTATTTTAGATTGTTTGATCTTCAGATTGTTATTAGTAATTGATGTGAAATGTTTTTATATATTCTTTTTTTTTAACTTATACACTTGAGTGATTTTTTTATATTTATTGCAACATTGATATCAATAGTTTCTGTATATAGTTGTTTTATCACTTGTTCTTTCACACAAATTACTTTATTTTTGTTCACCTTTTCACTTTTCGCTTTGACAGAATATATTTGTTAGTAATTGATTTGAAACGTTTTATATAGTTTTTTTCCCCCATGTTCTGGTTTTTGAAAAAAAAAATTGCCAAATGTTACTATTTCACCAGTTCTTTTTGCATTTTCAACTTTTCCTACGAATAATATTCTACATTCAAAGCCTTAAATCTTTAACATTATTTATACATTTGGAGTTTCATGCTACTTTTTAACATAATATTCATTCATATGGAAACCATTCAGTCATCCAAATATTCCTGATTATTCACTTTCTTCTTACACATTATATTTCAGCATAAAGCATTCCCACTTTCTTCAGGAATTGCATTCTCTAGTTAAGAAATGTTGTTTTTGAAAATTAGGATGAGCGCCAACGGTCAAAAATGTTTTTCCCTCCCAGAGCTACCAGCGCAGCGCCCCCCAGTTCTGGCGCCCTAGGCGACCGCCTATGTCGCCTATACCAAAAATCGGCCCTGCCTAGTACATACAGTGGCAATGTGTCAAGATTTAGCAAAAATACACCTTTATTGAACGTACAGTAACACAAATACTACAAATCCACATAAAAAACAATCAAAAATGAAAAAGGGTCGCCACTTATTATTATTTTAATTAAAAGTTGTTGTTTTTTTTGGGTACTTGGCCCTAGCAGCGGCGCCGCTATTTGTATATAGGGGAAACACTGCAGTGTTCATAGTTTATATTACTGTTTAATATTACTGCTATACCAATCACACATTGAGTTCATTATTGTGCAATGATAAAATCAGACCGTTGTTTTTTTAAATAGTCTGAATGAAACTCGGCAGTAGGTGATCAGCTGATCAGCGGGGGCTGTGTGTGACTCTCTTTGTTTACACACCTAATGGGCCATCAGCCACAGCTCTCCCTGTGATCTCCCACCCCCCCTGTGATCTCTCTTCTCCAGCAGTAAAGTTTAACTGTAGGTTTGGGTTTGCATATTTATGCTGTCGCAGTTCCTGTTGTTTCTATCGCGCTTTGCCGGTATGAAGGGTCTGTGGAAATATCAAACATTTAATAAAAGTGAAAAACAATGAACAACACTTAACGTATTAATAATAATTAATTATATGTATTCCGTTTTGGATGTACGATATTTGCCTTTGTTTAGAGTAGTGATCTGTATCTTCCTCTCTTCAGCAGACCTGCTGTCAGACCGGAACATGGCTGTAAAGGCAGAGGGGTGTCTCTAGTTCCCCCTCGAAACATAGACTTTTTTTGTCCATGTCTGATTGGCTTAGAGAGATAGATAGATAGATCTTTAATTTGTCATTGTACAGGTAACAAAATGACAATGAACTCAAGGTGCCAACACGCAACAACAAGACAATATAAAAACAACAAGACAATATAAAAACAACAAGACACTATAAAAACAAGAAATGGGACTTAAATAGACATGATAGGGAATATGTACATAAATAAATAATAAATGAAAGTGCACGATTCCCCTCGTATTGCATGGAAGACTTATATCATTTAAATATTAGCAGCGTTTAGTGCACAAAAAAACTAAATTTGAGTCTGTTTGTCCGGGAAGACATGGTACGGAAGTGCCTGCCTCAGCGCAGCCGTACAAAGTGCTTGTTACCCGGGTGGTGTGGATCCTTGAGGATTTTGACTGCCTTCTTAAGGCAACGAGAGCCGTACAGTACCTCTATTAGAGAGCTTTCGCGACTGCAAACATTTAAAGAAAAACATTGACCATGTACCGTTCACCCCCCCACCCCCCAACAGCTCCATTAATGTGATCAACGCAAGGCTACATGTGACTCTCTTTGTTTCAAATCTAGTAATGGGCCATCGGAATGTGACAAAACTCTCCCATCCCCCCTCTGTTCTCCAGCAGTGGTCTGAAAGGGTCTCTGGAAATATCAAACATTTAATTAAAGTTTTAAAAACAGTGACGGGGTCCAAAATCAGAGGTGGAAGAAGTATTCAGATTATTTACCTATGTAAAAATGAGGGCTGTCAAGTTAACGAGTTCAAACGCCACTGATTATTTTAACGCGATTAACGCATGTGTATTTTTTTTCCTCGGCCGCCCCGTAGTTTCAGAGCGCATCGAGTTTAAAATACCATCTACAAGCTGATGCTGACAGGCCCGCTGATGCTGACAGGCCCGCTCCTGCCGCCCGCTTGTGGCAGACCACACTTCCACGCTCACCGGCAGGCACCGACTGGCTATTGGGAGGACCGGGAAGGTGTGTGTATGTGTGCAGAGGCGCGGGAAGGTATTTTGAGTGGGGGTGCTGAGGTGCTGGACTCCAGTGAACACTATTACGGGCACTATATGCAGTGGTTCCCAAACGGTGTGCCGCGGCACACTGGTGTGCCGTGAGGCAAGTCCGGGTGTGCCGTGGGATTTTGTGACAACCATACGTTATTATTGCAATATACAACTACACAAAAATATTATTTTTTTTATTTACTATATCAGTACTTTGTAGGTTTATATGTACGTAACCTGCTCGACTTGCTCGACTTGCGCGTCCACATCTCCACGTGCAGTGCTGCATAAACATGGCTGAGTCAGCGATAACTCTCGAGGGGTGGAGGTATGCCCATTATTTTGAGTTCATCCGAAGAATAGACAGGAATGTGACGGTGAGGTGCAAACTGTGTCCAGGCCAGAAGCTGTTATCCACTGCTGTAAACACCACGTCAAACCTCAACAAGCACCTGCAAAGAACACATGCTAAGGTGGAGCTACCGCACACGCTATTTGTTGTTTGTTTATATCACAGTCTGTTCTTCTTCTCTGTCTTCCGTTGTTGCCTGTTTTGAATGACGAATACACACTACCGCCGCCTGCTGGTAAGGAGAGTTATTGCCACTCACGCATGCGCAGTTCGTACGTGCTCGGTTGAAGTCTTTGCGGTGTCTGGTTCCAGTGCAACACATGGCCAACACGCAGGAGAACACGCCGACGCAACAGAGTGAGCAGAGATAGACTGCGCAAATTATACAGATAGCAGGAGACAGAGGACAGCCATGGTCAGATAGGAAAACATTCAGGATCTGGATCAGTCTTATCAATGGAAACTGAACTAAAGAGAACATTTGAAACTTTAGCAGTCTGCGTGATCTGCCTGCAGGGAGGGGCGGGCCGGCCCTGCGAGTAAAGTAACGAGTAAAGTAACGAGTTACTTTATGTACTTTACAAAGTAGTGTAATATATTACATTTTTTAAAGTAATATGTAATATGTAATATATTACTTTTTTTTAGTAACGACCCCATCTCTGCTGAAATGTTACATTTATAATTTGTAGTTCAGGACCATGGACAATGAAGCTTCCTTGCATTGACAGTTCTCTGTGCTGAATTTCCTTTGTCTCATTTTTAATGTTGTGACCTGTCTGGTTTAAATGAATGTGTTGCTGCTTTGATGAAGCCTAATTTGATAACGTTTCAAATTAATTTCTGAAATATTTCGTTAATAAATATTTCATGAGTAATATAGTTGTCTTTGTCACATTTTATTTGGCATTAGTAAATAATTATGCACATTTACAGATATTTTACATGATATGAGTTATAACACGTGTTATAAGGGCTATTTTGCACAATAGGTGTGCCTTGAAATGTGTACTGTTTGTAAGTTTGGGAACCACTGCTATAGAGCACGCACAAAAGCACTCCCCGCACGCAAATACACAGTACACCCGCGTGGCTCGATAATCAGCTCACAGCATATATGTCGTGAGCTGATTATCGAGCCTTCATTGTAACAGTCGCAGTGCCTATAGGCAGGGGTAAAGTGCTATTTTTTACGAGTGGGGAGCGGACCTCATCTCCTCTAGGGGGGTCCGGGGGGATGCTCCCCCGGGAAGATTTGTTTTAAATATTGAAGTTAAAAGCATCAATCTGGTGCACTTTGAGAGCAACATTAAGAGATCTATGGATACATCTCTCAACACCCAGATGAAACAGAACTGTAAGCAGATGTTCTTTTTCTTTATGGATATTTTACAAATCACTCCCCTTTCAAACTGTATTCTTGTTTTACTACCATATAGTATTTCATAACTGTTTTTCCTTTATTCTCTTATTTTTTTTATAACGATAGTGATCATATGAAGGTGTGCCGTGGAAATAATCTCTTATATATATAATAATAATAATAATTTGTGACCAAACCGTTTGAGATCCACTGAGATAACTTAGACTAAAGTTAACTATCTAAACACTCAGAGAGTCCTTTAGCTCACCTGAGCCTCTCAGTCTGAGAGGAGAGTCCTCTCCTCCAGCTTGTTGTGGAACACACAGCAACAGCTCTGTATGTCCGTTAGTGCAGCTAGCTAACCAGATGCTGACAACACGGTCCCTGCTGCTGGCACCGGTCTCTCTCTCTCTCTCTCTCTCTCCCTCTCTCTCCCTCTACCACACACACTAAATGCGCTATTTCCGCACACACACAGAGCCGAGCTTGAATGACACAAGCACACTTTTATTTCCATGCAACTCTCTGATTGGTCTGGTGTCTTGCCTTCACTGAACACGGGAAATTACAGTTCTGTCGTCCTCTCTAGTGTCTTGATGAGGTTCACGTAAAGCATGGTTAATGTATTATATTATTGAGGTAGAATTGTCCGGTGCTACAGAAAAAACATTCGGGACAGGCCAAAATATTATTATACCAACAATGTGGAATTTATTGGCTACATATTACACAGATTATGCACAGCGGGAGCAGCAATAACCGTCAAATAATAATTCAGGCAGGGGAGCTCCGCACCCCCTGCCTGCCGCTAGGGGGTGCTGCAGCGCCCTCAGCACCCCCCTTCCCGCACCCATGTATGTGTGGCCCGAGCGAGCGAGAGAGAGACCTTACGTGCATTGTTGTTGTTAGCATCTGGTGCTAGCTAGCTGCGCTAACTGATATAAGGAGCTGTTTAAATGAAAACAGAGGAGCGCTCTACCACACAACTGCGCCGAGCACTTGACTTTATGCAGGAAGCAGACAGTGGGACATTGTACGAAAAGTCAGCACACTCAGCACGGATAGTGCACAACATGATTGCAGCGTCCAGGCAGCTCCCGTTCGAGCATATGCCTTGAGCTGCACATAGCTCCAACGATCCATCACACACACACACACACACACACACACACACACACACACACACACACACACACACACACACACACACACACACACACACACACACACACACACACCCACACACACACACACACACACACACACACACACACACACACACACACACACACACACACACACACACACCATTTGTATTGTATTATTGTATGAGAGAGGTTCCAGGTTGAATTGAGGCGAATATTTGTAATGTTCAGAGGTTCTTGTGTTTAATATTCATGAGAATATTTGTCATTGTTCAAATGATAATAAACATTAGCATAAAGCATATGTGTCCACTCATATGTTGATAAGAGTATTACAAACTTGAAAAATATTCCTCTGAGGTACATTTAGAACAGATAAAAAATTTGCGATTAATTTGCGATTAATCACGATTAACTATTTTAATCGACTGACAGCCCTAGTAAAAATACATGTTAGAAGTAAATGCCCAAGTGAAAAGCATTATCATCTGAAAGTAAAATGAATCAATATTTTATTAGTATTAAATACATAGTATTTTTACAACTTATATTTGTTGTGCACCGAGAGAAATGTTGAGTCTTGTCATGTTTCATGTTTTGTTTAACCATTTTCTGTCTTGTCTCCCACTTTCTATCCTGGGCCCTTTCTCATTTCATCAAATCCCCCTCCTCGACTCCTCGACTCCTCGGTCCTCCGGTAGTGACCCGGAAATGAATTTCAGTGCGCCATGTTGAAGGACATCTCACTTCTCTAAATGCACTTCGAGGACCGAGGATCGAGCGTCGAGGAGGCTCTCTGGAGGAGCTCTAACCGAGGATACACTGATGGGTCCTCCACAGTCCTCCACGGCTCCTTCGTGGATGCATTTCCGGGAACAGACAGGGTTGGGTTGTAACGGAATACATGTAACGGCGTTACGTAATCAGAATACAGAAATCAAGTAACTGTATTCAGCTCGCGTTACATTTGATAAACGAGTAATCTGATTACAGTTACTTTCGTAAATCTGAAGTGAATACATTTTGGATTACTTATTGGAATTATTGGTGGAAAGATTTCCTCTCAATATTTAATATTCATTACTAGTAGGTACAGCCGAATCATCACAGCCCACAAAACCTATTACCGCCGCAGATGGACCAAAAAAGCGTTTGAGAAAAATCGCGGGTCCGAGTTGCTCAGTGAAACAATAACAACGAAACAAGGAGGAACAAAAGTCTGCGTTTAAATCGCGTGTGTGTGTGTATATATAGGTGTGTGTGGTTAAAACACATCAGCCTGTGGTCGTTCTTTAGCCTTACTAATGATTATTTCTGAAGGTATACACAGTGAAGGCGGTGCGTGAAAGGCACTGCTCGACAGTGCTCAGTGAGTTAACCCTCCCGCTGCCTCCTGGTGTTGCAGAGATTTCATGAAGTGAAGGAGGTTTTCCTTCTATAAAACAGCTGTGGGCAGAAAATACTGTGAGTGTCACGGACATGAATTCATAGATCAAGGCAGACTGGTGCACACACTCTCCTGTTTTGCCGATCCGGTGCTTAAAAAAATATAGCTCTACACCCAGTGGCGGCTGGTGGAAAATATGTTTGGTGGGGCTATTGATAGAATGAGTAAAAACATTTTTTTTGGGAGAAATGACCCCTTAAATTAGGACTTCTGGTGATGTAATGGCGCGTTTCCAGTGCAGCGCGGAGCTCGCTTTAATGCTGCGTTCAGACCGGACGCGATGCGAATATTCGCTTCGCTCTAAACGCTCCTATCGCATCGCTCTAGTCGCTCGAGTTTCACCGCAGCTGTCAGCTGTGTTTACTCGCATCATTCAAACAAGACGCGCTGGCTCGGGAGCTACAGCTACAACAACATGAACATATTTTACCGTGATTAAATTGTAATACACGTTTCTAAATGATGCCGACGTAACAATATACTGATACCGGTTAGTAAAAACCATGAATTAATGCTTTGACAAGTCTGCAGACAGACGGCAGGTGAAAAACCTTTTAGAATGCTTGTTCCCTGAATGGAGCTTAGCTAAGCTAACGCTATATATGCTCCGACCGTCCACACTCACAACAACGGCCTACAGACATAAATAAACCAGCGACTGTATTCTCCATGACACAGACAGTCTGTGGTTCGTACTTGTTTAACTTTTGTCTAGTTTCTGAACAGGTCGTATCTGTCCCCGGCTGTTTGAGGAGCAAGCATGTGAAACAAAAGATAGCATTTACCTGTTTGCATCCAGCTAGCCATGTGAGAAGCCTTGTTCATACGTTTTGTCTTTTTCACGAGCTTGCTGTGATATATACAAATCGGGTTGGTCCGGTCCAAGGTCTTTAAGTATCAATTTATCTCCCAAACTTCTCCTTTCAAAAGGATTGGAGAGTAGCTCTTGGTCGGACCGAGGTTCCGGCAACTCCACCTGCACACCATTCTCATCCAAATACTGTGTCACCTTGGTCACTCACGATTCTGAAAAACAACTCACGTCAACGCACGTAAGCAACATGGGCGCCAACGTGAGCGCCCACGTGACCAACATATTTGACGGCGCTGATTGGCTGAAATTATGTTTCGGCGGCACAGTTTACTATTGAGACTTTTGCAACCTGCTGGTTGCTGCTGTTTCGCTCGGGGGCTCTGCCCGGTAATGATAAACTAATGCCATGGGCAAGGCCAGGCAGGAAACAGGTGACTTATCAGTAACTTTAGACATCGTAACACAATTTTAAACGAGATTGTATTGTAGATTATACATTTTTGTGATACTAATTGTATGATATTTACCTTGTTCATTAAAAATTAAAATATAAAATATATATATTTTTTAAATATATTTTTTTTAAATATTTTTTTTTTAATTTAATATATTTTTTAATTTTTTATTTTGTATCTGGCAAGAGGTGGGGCGGCGCCCCTAGCGCCCCTATGGGCCGGCCGCCACTGTCTACACCCCTGGCCGAAATGTCCTTAAAATTAAGTCCGAGTTCGACATTTTAATTCATGTCCTGCCAACACTGGGAACAGATATGTTTCAAAGAGTCGTGACGCACGGCCGGACTTATCTCAGCCAATGACAGCTCTGCATGCATCCCCTGGATATTACTTTATTAACTGCTCTCATCGCAACGCGATGTTTACAGAGAGAAAAGCTGTGAGGTCCGTGCAGAAAGCAGAGCAGTGTGTAAAATATATCAGTAACAACTCTCTGTATTTGCTTTAGTTTAGTAGATATCTCCAAACAAAGAGTCGATATTTTTCTAAAACCATTTAGTGCTTCACATAATAAAATACACAACGGCTGTAGCCTGTTGTAGGAAGTAGTAGCGTGTGTGTGGTGTAGGTGTGTGTTGTACAGTGCGTAGATGCAGCGGACAGACAGGTCTCAGTTGGTTTGGTGTCCTCTGCTTACTTTTAATACTTGTAAATAAAACTTTTGGCCCGTAATTTATTTTCCTCATTGTAGCGACCAAAGGGGAGAGGGGGGGGGGATATATCCAGTCTCTGATAGTGTTACGTTATTATGAGAGTGCTCTGTTTGATTCTGAAATGGTATATATTTATATAAATATATATATGTGTGTGTGTGTGTGTCCGCATCTGTAGCCTGTTATTGTCTCATTATACCACACTGTGAATGAATTAAAAGTAAATATATAAGTCGTCATGAACACATATGTCCATCAGACAGAGGGCTGCTGTGCCTCCTGTCATCATTAATGGACGTCTCTTTAAGATGACCACTCAGAGGAGAGGAGTTCTCATTTCTCTAACCGCCTGCT
The DNA here is from genome assembly GCF_902827115.2 of Pseudochaenichthys georgianus. Classification (NCBI taxonomy): domain Eukaryota; kingdom Metazoa; phylum Chordata; class Actinopteri; order Perciformes; family Channichthyidae; genus Pseudochaenichthys; species Pseudochaenichthys georgianus. The sequence continues at coordinate 1,461,613 of NC_047510.2, forward strand.
GCTTCCCCTCCTCTCTCCTCGGTTCCCCTCCTCGACCCCTCCTCGACTCCTCCGCTCGCATCTCCTGTGGGCGGGACTAAGTCTCGAGGATAGGAGTCGAGGAAGGGAGTTAGAGAAATGAGAAAGGGCCCTGGTGTGTGTCTCCCGCCCTCATCAGCATCAGCCCCGCCCCTGATTATTTCACCTGTGTCTTGTTGTCATGTGTTTAAATTCCCCTGTCTCCCAGTGTTCAGTGTCAGTTCGTCTTGTCTCTTGCCATGGTCAGGTCTATGCTCTCTTTGTGCTCTTGTAAAGTTTTGTTCCTCACTACGTGAGCGCTTTCATTTTGTTCTCAACTAGAGATTCGATAGTGACCATTTTTTGTTCATCTTGCTGTTTTTTGGGAAAATAAAGTATCTTACCAATACTTTACCTCTGTCTCCCGGGTCGTGCATCCTGAATGTCTGAGTTCGTAACAATATTTAGAAATATTCTGCTGTAATTATTGATACATAAATGTGTTCATCCATTCAATGTGGCATCTGCTATAATGGGGTTAATGTATGACAGGGGTCGGCAACAGGTGGACCGCGGTCCGAACCCAGACGAGGCGATTCTATTTTAACCGCTGCCGACAGGGGGCGAAAGAGACGAGTGAGCGATACAGGGAGAGAAACACAGAAGAAGAGACGAGAGAGAGATACAGGGAGAGAAACAGAAGAAGAGAGGAGAGAGAGATACAGGGAGAGAAACACAGAAGAAGAGATGAGAGCGCGGCAGAGAGAAGCGGAGACGAAAGTGAGTGAAGAGAATAATTAGCGATACAGGGAGAGAAGAGGAGAGGAGAGTGAACAGGCGAGTTAGCGGCAGACAGGTAGAGACAAATAATGACACATGGCGCTCTCCAAGAAGAGGAAAGTGGACAGTGAGAATAGAGCTTTTAACCCTGAGTGGACTCATTCATGTTCATCCTGCCCACTGGGAGCACAGAGCCAGTGTCTCTCATTTGTTCAGAGACCGTGGCGCTCATTAAAAGAGACAACACGCCACTATGAGACAAAACACAAAGTGTTTGACCAATACGTTCCCTCTCAAGTCAGAACTGAGGTCACAACAAATAAGCAGTCTCAGAGCCCAATATGATCAGTCCACCAGGATCAAAATAAAACTAAATATCGTTCCAGGGCAGGCTAACCAAGGAGCACCTGCATGTGTGTATGAGAATGGCCCTGACACAATTTCAGCTCAGATCTAAACTCCTGGCAGGACAAGCTCCAGCTCAATTCTCGCACTGAATAAAACAAAGTGAGTGAGGGACTGCAATATAAGAGGGAAAGAAAGAGAAACTTTAAAACTGTTCAATTGTTATGATGTGTAAAGACTGATATTGTTCTATAATCGTGAAACGGGTAACAAAGAAAAAGGGAAACTCAAGCTGCTGCTACACTATATTTTATTTATCTAAAAGTAAGCACTTTTAAGATGCACATGTTTTCAAAAGCTATTTTATTTATTTTCTCCTATTTTATTTTTAAATGCAGCCCGAGAGGAACATTACACATATCCACAGTATTGACTGTATATCTGTATAGTTCAATGTTAATTGACAATAAATATTGTTTATGAATTGTACTTTCTTTATTTGATTGACATGGCATCAGATGGCAGCTCCACTATGACTACTAGCTACAAACCTTCTCACAACCTGCAGCATATTGTACTCTTTTCCCTTAAACCCCTTAGAACAGTTTTTTCTCATTAAAATCTTAGGAAAAGTACATTTAGCAGATTATTTAACTAGTATTTTAAAGAGGCTCTTCTCTGTTGGGGGCATTTGGCAGTCACCGACCTTTTGCTTTAAGGTTATATTTGCACTTTCATTTATCAGCCATGCTTTATTGGCAGGTGCATTGTGACAGTTTTTTGAGCATCAGAACATCCTCTGAGTGAATTCACTTTGATTGTATGGTGCATGTTGGGATCATGTTCCACATACTGTGATGCTGTGCAAAGGTCAGCTAATAAATCCTTATATTCAAATAGCACCGATTTGGGTTGCAAATCAGTCAAAGCCATAGGGCTGAAAAACGGAAAATGCAGAGTCCAGATCCAATCTTACAGTGTAATCTGTTTATTTCTCATTTCCTCATTACCCTGGAGGAAAACATGCTCTTTTTTTTCACAGCTCTTTATGAAATCGGCTGGTAGCTGTGTTTGCAATAAGATGCCATGGCATCAATAATAACACTATGACTGCAAGTTTATTTTTAGACTCAAAACGCACCCACAACACAGGCTGTGCTGCTGCTATAACTGCATTTGTTCTTACACTGAACACAAATATAAATGCAACACTTGTTTTTGCTCCCATTTTTCATGAGATTAACTCAAAGATCTAAAACATTTTCTATATACACAAAATAACCATTTCTCTCAAATATTGTTCACAAATCTGAAAAAATCTGTGATAGTGAGCACTTCTCCTTTGCCAAGATAATCCATCCCACCTCACAGGTGTGGCATATCAAGATGCTGATTAGACAGCATGATTATTGCACAGGTGTGCCTTAGGCTGGCCACAATAAAAGGCCACTCTGAAACGTGCAGTTTTGCTTTATTGGGGTCTGGGGGAGTCCGAAAACCAGTCAGTATCTGGTGTGACCACCATTTGCCTCACGCAGTGCGGCAAATGGTGGTCAATATGCGAAGAGCCTGGGCATCTTTCATCAAACTGTATTGAGCCATTTGACAAAATAGACTCACTGCTTGTGGAAGTTCATGAAGCAGTGATTGTCAGCAGTGAAGCACAGGTATGTGACACACTTTGATCACTGCACTTTCACCCTTACAGCCAGGGTATTTGCACCGGCCCTTTTTCTCCACCCACACAGGCCAATGGTCAGTGTGGTCTTGATGCACATGTGTTGATGGCACTGATGAGGAAGAAACTCTGTGCTTCTCCTCCTTCGCATAGAGTTGATCAGGTTGTTGATTGTGGCCTGTGGAATGTTGGTCCAATCCTCTTCAATGGCTGTGCCAAGTTGCTGGATATTGGCAGGAACTGGAACACGCTGTCGTATACGCCGATCCAGAGCATCCCAAACATGCTCAATGGGTGACATGTCCGGTGAGTATGCTGGCCATGCAAGAACTGGGATGTTTTCCTCCAGGAATTGTGTACAGATCTTTGCAACATGGGGCCGTGCATTATCATGCTGCAACATGAGGTGATGGTCGTGGATGAATGGCACAACAATGGGCCTCAGGATCTCGTCACGGTATCTCTGTGCATTCACACCGCCATCAATAAAATGCACCTGTGTTCGTCGTCCATAACATACGCCTGCCCATACCCTAACCCCACCACCACCATGGGCCACTCGATTCACAACATTGACATTAGAAAACCGCTCACCCACACGACGCCACACACGCTGTCTGCCATCTGCCCTGAACAGTGAAAACCGGGATTCATCCGTGAAGAGAACACCTCTCCAACGTGCCAGACGCCATCGAATGTGAGCATTTGCCCACTCAAGTCGGTTACGACGACGAACCGGAGTCAGGTCGAGACCCCGATGAGGACGACGAGCATGCAGATGAGCTTCCCTGAGACGGTTTCTGACAGTTTGTGCAGAAATTCTTTGGTTATGCAAAGCGATTGTTGCAGCAGCTGTCCGAGTGGCTGGTCTCAGACCATCTTGGAGGTGAACATGCTGGATGTGGAGGTCCTGGGCTGGTGTGGTTACACGTGGTCTGCGGTTGTGAGGCCGGTTGGATGTACTGCCAAATTCTCTGAAACGCCTTTGGAGACGGCTTATGGTAGAGAAAAGAACATTCAATTCACGGGCAACAGCTCTGGTGGACATTCCTGCTGTCAGCATGCCAATTGCACGCTCCCTCAAAACTTGCGACATCTGTGGCATTGTGCTGTGTGATAAAACTGAACATTTCAGAGTGGCCTTTTATTGTGGCCAGCCTAAGGCACACCTGTGCAATAATCATGCTGTCTAATCAGCATCTTGATATGCCACACCTGTGAGGTGCGATGGATTATCTCGGCAAAGGAGAAGTGCTCACTATCACAGATTTTTTCAGATTTGTGAACAATATTTGAGAGAAATGGTTATTTTGTGTATATAGAAAATGTTTTAGATCTTTGAGTTAATCTCATGAAAAATGGGAGCAAAAACAAAAGTGTTGCATTTATATTTTTGTTCAGTGTAGTTTATGGTCGGTTAATGGTAGAAAATCACTTTTTCTTAACCCAGCAATAAAACACAGAAGTGTACTGAAAATCCCACGAGGCAGGAGACAGCGAGGAGGTGAGAGCTCGGACTCATTAAGTGTGGATATGAGCGAGCTCTACTCAATCTACCACATTTATAATGAGGCTCCCGGTTCACTGCTATTCTCAAGTCTCTTGTCAAGTCAGTAATGAGACCAAAACATGCTCATCATACAGATGCCTCTACATCGCACTTAAATCAAAGCATTCATTCATAAGTGTCTGAGGTATGGGAACAGATGCACACACACTACAGGCAGGAGTAAAAGGCTGTGATGTGAACAACACTTGTCTGGTGTCAAACTGCTATTCCTCTCACTGTCTGTGAGATGTTTCTATACAATTCTAATAGATGTATTAAAGGGTGCAGCTACAATTAAGACTCAATAGATGTGACACTTGTAGCTTTTTAAAATATGATCCACTGATTTCTCATCCAATCACATCACTATATTCACACCACACACCAGCACTGATACAGTGATAGGTGGTAGGTGTCCCAGTGAGATGATAGTGAACTGTTCATGAACTTGTCATGAAAAGTTCATGGAATATCAGTGAACCATATTCATGAACAGCTCATAAACAGCTCATAATCAGCTCATAACAAAGTTGATGAACTGTTCATGAAATTGTCATGAACATTAAATGGCACTAGGGCAGTTCATGAACTACTCATGAAACTCCTGTGCTGGAATGGTTCATGAACAATTCATGGAATATGGTTTTAGGCAGGTTCATGAACAATTCATGAAATGGAGTTTTCAGTGAGTGTGTAGGGATATTCAGTTTTCAACCAAGAACATATCAAGAACTGTTCATAACAACTTCATGAACAGTTCATACCCAGTCACTGAATATAATTCAATGGCTGGCTATGAACTGTTCATGAACTGTTCATGAACCATTGACTGTGGGTCAATTGGCAACCATAGAAAACAACAATTATGTCAATCACAATGGAACTTTACTCAAATTAACATACAAACATACATGTATACAGGTGGAGCACTACAATTAATCCTATCACTATTTGAAGCACAGTTCTTGATACTCAGCTGCACAAAAAAATGTGTTACGGGTCCCAAAAGCTTGGGTACCACAGCAACAATAAATGATTTCTGTAGAAAACAGAAAAGTGCAGCAGCAATAATTATACACAGGATCCGGTTGATCGTCTGGATTGCTTCTTATTCAAAATTCAAAGTACACAGTTACATTCAAATAGCTGTACTTTACAAACATCACATTTCTCCATTTAAGTTATCCGTCTGTCACAGTCAATTACTGTATCTCAAGGAGAAATTCAACATAGTCAATATAAACACATAACGCTATCAAATAATACTTTCTATCAATATATCTATCTTTACCAAATATAACATATTATGGAGATCACAAAAATACACTGTCAATGTTAATAAACAAAAAACAAGGCAATGTGCCTGCAAGACTTCACTCAGGTAAACAAAATATATTACCCGTAACTAACCTGCCTGCGAGCCTTCGCTCAGGTCACACTTACCCAGGCGTCGCTGAAGCCCGCAAAAATGGCATCTATTGTTGCCGACAGTTTAGTATTTTTAAAATACCGTTACTATGTCAAACATGCTCAAAACTTTCTGACACACTCTCCTAAACATCTCCAACATCATATCTAATTCACACAAGTTAACATCGATCATTTTCATCATGTACTGACCTGTAGAAAACAGAAAAGTGCAGCAGCAATAATTATACACAGGATCCGGTTGATCGTCTGGATTGCTTCTGAGGAGGGGGCGGAAGTGTCCCCCCTAAGATAACCCAGATGTCACCGCTCACCTGCCAAAGGTTCCACCTTGGCGCTACTTACTCGTACTGCTTCTCAAACAGTACAGATAAACCATAAAATGATATGAATGTCACCAAAATAAATACAGATAATGTTCAGTTTCAAATTCACTATTGTTTTGTTTTAAGATTAAAAGTTTAAAAAAAAAAAAAAATGTTCAAATAATAGATGAATATTCAAGAGGTCTTTAAAATCATCACACTGATCATCACAAGTTCATAAAATGCTCATGAATATTCAAAAATATTCTGAACTTGCCACAATCATCCAAAATTCATGAAATGCTAATGCAACTTTTTGGGGTTTTAATTATAATTTTGTGATTGGCTGGATCATGATAAGTTCATAAATTGCTCATAAAAGTCTGTCATGAGCAAAACAGGAACTTTATATGAATGAACAATGTTCATAAAAATGTCATGAACTGCTCTTTAAAATGGTTCATGAGCATTTTAAGAATGTTGGTTCATGAACATGACAAGTGAACATATAATGAGTTGTTCATGAATGTTTCATGAGTGCTCATGAAAAGCTCATAAAGTCATGAACTCCATCTCGCAGGGGCGAGGCTCATCATAAGGAAAGCTAATATCTGAACAACTGTCATCGTTTTCACACCACAGAAGACGTCATTATGTTTATACCAGAAACTCTATGCACCTACTGACCAACAATAACATAGGAGCTACAGAGGTGAGGTGTTAATAGCAGCTGCTAATGAATTATGATGCAAAAAACAACAACAAATTGCTGGTTAGGCTACAGAATAAACAAGATTATGGTGTCTGGCTAATGCTACATTACATAATTGAAATGCAGGTTATTATTTGTCGAACATACAAATTAAGTCGAGATAGAATAAACAAATGAAATGCATACTGAAGTTTAGCGAGCAGACGGGAAGTATCTGTTGGTCAGGGTTGGGTTGTAAAGGAATACATGTAACGGCGTTACGTAATCAGTGTGTGTGTGTGTGTGTGTGTCTCTGTGTGTGTGTCTGTGTGTGTGTCTGTGTGTGTGTGTGTGTGTGTGTGTGTGTGTGTGTGTGTGTGTGTGTGTGTGTGTGTGTGTGTGTGTGTGTGTGTGTGTGTGTGTGTGTGTGTGTGTGTGTGTGTGTGTGTGTGTGTGTGTGTGTGTGTGTGTGTGTGTGTGTGTGTGTGTGTGTGTGTGTGTGTGTGTGTGTGTGTGTAGAGGTGTATGTGGTTAAAACACTTCAGCCTGCGGTCGCTCTTTAGCCTTTCTAATGATTCTGAAGGTCAACATAGTGAAGGCGGTGCGTGAAAGGCGGTGCGTGAAAGGCGGTGCGTGAAAGGCGGTGCGTGAAAGGCGGTGCGTGAAAGGCGGTGCGTGAAAGGCGGTGCGTGAAAGGCACCGCAGAGGCACCTCAGAGGCTGAGTTAACCCTCCCGCTGCCTCCTGGTGCTGCAGAGATTTCATGAAGTGAAAGAGGTTTTCCTTCTATAAAACAGCTGTGGGCAGCAGATACTGTGAGAGTCACAGACATGAATACATAGATCAAGGCAGACTGGTGCACTCACTCTCCTGTTTTGCCGATCCGGTGCTTAAACAAATATAGCTCTAAACCCCTGGCCGAAATGTCCTTAAAATGAAGTCCGAGTTCGCCATTTTAATTCATGTCCTGCTAGGGTTGGGTACCGAGAAGCGTTTCCGGTTCGGAACCGGTTCCAACATTTCGATTCCAACGGCATCATTTAGACATGTGAATTTTGGTTCCGCTTTTCGATGCCTGAGGAAATGTTTCTCGCCGCTCTCCGTAGCCTACTGTATGACTACGGCGAGGCGGGAAATGTAGCGTTGTACCTACACTTCCTACAGTGTAACCTGAGACCAGGGCCGGCCCGTTGCACTGGCATTATAGATGTTCGCCTAGGGTGCCAAATCTGTGGAGGCGCTGCGCTGACAGCTCTGGGAGGGAAAACAAATGTTTTGACCGTTGGTGCTCATACTAAATGTTCGGCCTTGATGTAACAACATTCATAATTAAGTAAATGTAACACCCTTTTCATCCCGGTTACACTTTTCATTTGCCCTGTACGATGGGCGCTGCAACTGATGAAAATGGGGGATGTTGGCTTATCTGGCACCCGCAGCTCACAGCCAAAGTGCGAGTGAGCGAGGGAGAAAGGGAGGGTGCACTGGAACCGGTGTAGGTACCAGATGTGTTAGGTGTACCAGATGTGTTCGGGTGTATTTCCGTTATATCCGTCATATTTTACGGCAACTCAAGAGGGCCATGATGGTCAAATTCCGAACATTTAACCTGTTAAGCCCGAAGGTCCCCGCCGACGGGGACCCTGGGGTTTTTTTTCACAACACTGTGCCACAGGGCATCTTAATATTTAAAAACCTATTAATGTGTTATACCAGATTAACGAGAAGAATCTCAGCTAACTGACAATACAAACCATTTTTACAGAAACAAAACACAAGTCTCACAAGAAGCGTTAGCATTAGCCCTTAGCTAAAACGGGCAGATGCTACTTCCGGTGCTAACTAGCAAAAATGATCTTTACAACTTAATATTTTCTGCACAAACTACATATCATCTGAAAGCTGATACTCCACAGATTATTTTTGTTATAAGTATCATCACGGTAGGACACAAACTCACTGAGCTAGCAGCCAGAACAGAGAAGAAAAAAAACAGCAGTTTTCAAAACCATAACAATAATTATGTCTTACCGTTGCTGTTTTGTGATCAAAGCTCTTGTTCAAGGGAATAAAAACGCTGTTTAAGGTTAATCCAATGTCTCTTAGTCACTTTAGAAGTGTTCCTGATAATCTATCATTACATTCATGGCAGCAGAGTAGGTATAACGTTTCGCAGTCCGGAGCTAATGCTGTCTCACATGCTGTTTACGCAAACCTCTCTCTACTTGACGTAAGTGTTTAGCGGGACTTACTAACTGTCACTCGATTATATTGGCTCTAATGGTTCAGAAAAGGTGTCAATCACCCAAATCGACCAATGGGTTCCACAGATATGATCCTGCGTAGTATAAACTACGCCTGCTCCGGCTCCATTACGCATTACGCAGCCATAAGGGAGAGCTTCACCACAGAGCAGCTGCAAGAGATGCTAGCTGACGATAGCTATGATCATACCAGATGACTCTTCGTCGGATGATGAAGATCTCCTCCAGCCAGACCTGGATCCGGACAGTAGTGACTTGGATGTTGAACTTCCACCACGGGAAAGGTATGTAATCTCTCTGTTTTTATATATTACTTGTGTGGGTTGGTGGAACTGCATCACAGTGCTAGCTTAGCCAAGAAGCTACAGGAATGATTAGCCAAAATGCTAAATAGTGTTACTTGTCTTTTTGGAGTTACATTTTCTAAATGAATGGCCAGTGAATGAATATACATGTGTTTGCTTATTTATTTGGTGTAATATTATTCATTTATAGTCCAATATTATTCTATAAGTATAAGCCAGTGAATTAATCTAATCTCTTTGTTTTTCCACATTTGTTAGATGAGGTGTGACCCCAGCAGGACAAAGCCACACACCCAGAAGACTTTCAGGGAGCAGCTTGCTGCAGAATTGTTGGAGTTTGCTGAAGGCCCTGCTGAAGGCCCTGCACCTCCACCACCCCCTCCACCTCCTCCTCCACCACTCACATGCATGCCCGAGTATTATGGGGAAGATGCCACCAAGGTCAGGAAGAACTGCAGGAGGTGCCTAGATGCTGGACTCAAAAGGGTGAAGACACCTGTGTACTGCAGGAAGTGCCAGGTCCCTCTGTGCTTCACTGTCAAAAATAACTGTTTCAGGGAGTGGCACGACCTAAATACTGGAACATACAGGTAGGTATAAAGCTCAGGTAGGTATAACATTTTGCGAGTGTTTATTTAAACATAGCCTACACTTCATTCTTTACTTTGTCCGTTATTATATGTAGAAGATTATACTTTTTCTCCGTCATGTTGTTTCCATAGCAACAACTTCAAACAACAACAACTAACCGCTAGCCGCAAAGCTAGCATCACAGCCACTGCTCCGTTTTCAGAGACTTTGCACACGTTTTTCACAAACATTTTCACACGCTATGGGTACTTCCATTCGCTTCGTCTTGATCTGTAGATGTGATTTGATGTGTCGTGTGTCCCCCAACTCCTCTCCAAAGTTCAGATATTTAATAAAATACTCAGGGGAGTTTCCTGAATTTTCATGCCCAAAGCCAAGCACTAGGCCCTGGGTAAATTAAGAGGCTGATCTCGGGCACTTTTGTCCACTTTCCCTGGTGGTAGAAACTGAAGCCAGACATCCCTGGAATCGTCTCAGAGAGTAGATGATCAGTGGGGCCTTTTTTTATGGGGAATTCAAATATGAGCTTATTTTTAGGATTTTCTGAGACTTTGCACACGTTTTCACAAACATTTTCACGCTAGGAGTATGGGAGTACTTCCATTCGCTTTGTCTTGATCTGTAGATGTGATTTGATGTGTCGTGTATCTCCCAACTCCTCTCCAAAGTTCAGATACTATATAAAAATACTAAAAGGTAAATAAAACATGAAACATAATGACAAAATAACAACCTGAAAGATATGTATTCTATCTACACATTTCGTAATTATCTAATCTAGTGGCCTTATAAAAGTGTTGGCTAAAGTAACCCAGAATATATATATTTTTTAATTGTAAATAATTAGAAACATTATTTATGTGCACAAGTACATGGGACCCCACCATAGCACCCCACACATAACAAGCTGTCCCGAGTTCCTCCGGCTGCAGTTCCGCAGACGGCCGGTGTGTGGCAGCAGAGCGCTGGGAGCAGAGGGAGGTGAGTAGACGGATATGACGGATGACGGGTCCGACGGAAATACACCCGAACATATCTGGTAGCCCGAACACATCTGGTACTGACACCGGCGCTGTTGTTATTAGCATCTGGTGCTAGCTGCTCTAACGGAAGAAGAAGATGTTTCTACAATGATGTGGAGGGAGAGTCCTCTCCAGTCAGACTGAGACTGATAACTACAGCTCAGTGAGGTAAAGGACTCTGAGTGTTTAGATAGTTCACTTTAATCTAAGTTATCTCAGTGGGTCTCAAACGTTTTGATCACAATTTATGTAAACATATATTTCCAAGGCACTCCTTATAATAATTATTGGGATAAAACAGGTTTGAAATCATTCCAATGTATACTATAGGACAGTAAACCAGACATATCGTTTTAAACTGGAGAGATAAAAAAATATGCATAAGTAAAATAGTAAAATAAGATATGAATGAACAACAAACATAAAATACGTTACATGTATTTGTTATTGGTTATTGGTTAGGCTCACATACTTATTTAATTATTAAAATGTAAACCGATCTTTTTCATATGGGTGTTTATGTACCCCCTAGATCTAGTCTCTAGTAATTCTGCTTAAAGTGCACCAGATTGAAGCATTTTGCTTTAAAATGTTCAAACATTTCTTCCTGGTATGCCTGAGAAGGCAGATATGCTTGTTTTTCTCAACAACAACTTAATCATTTTTTTTACCCTGCCCCTCAAAGAATCGGAATTGAGAACCGTTAAGAACCGGAATCGAAAAGTAGAATCGGAATCGGAATCAGAATCGTGGAAATTCAAACGATACCCAACCCTATGTCCTGCCAACACTGGCAGGACAGAAGGCGACACGCCCGTTCTAAGCCGTGTCCCTCACTCCTCACATCCCTGCATCCCCAAAAAGTGTATTATGTTGTTACATCGTTTCAGATGTTATGTTTCAGTTGTGCTTTTGATAAGCCATTAAAACAGTAAAAACACGTTCAGTTTCCTTTTGCTTTTTGTGTCTCCTATTCACCAAACATACCCATCTGTGATGGAAAAATAAAGTAATCTAAAAGTAATCTGATTACGCCACCTGCTGGTAAGGAGAGTTATTGCCATTTACGCATGCGCAGTTCGTACGTGCTCAGCTGAAGTCATTGCGGTGTGCTCCAGTCTGGTTCCAGTGCAACACATGGCCAACACTCAGGAGAACACGCCGACGCAACAGCGTGAGCAGAGATAGACTGCGCAAAATATACAGATAGAAGGAGACAGAGGACAGCCATGGTCAGATAGGAAAACATTCAGGATCTGGATCAGTCTTATGCGACAATGGAAACTTAACTAAAGAGAACATTTGAAACGTTAGCAGTCTGTGTGATCTGCCTGCAGGGAGGGGCGGGCCGGCCCTGCGAGTAAAGTAACGAGTAAAGTAACGAGTTACTTTATGTAGAGAGTACCGAAGTAGTGTAATATATTACTTTTTAAAAAAGTAATATGTAATATGTAATATATTACTTTTTTTTAGTAACGACCCCATCTCTGGTAATCAGTAACTGATTACATTTACAAAGTGACCCTCCCAACACTGCTGTTGGTTTACTAAATACTGTAGTCGGAGCTAAATCTATCACTGTACAAAACAACCCCCAGGAAGAGTGACAACCGTTGAAGCAGATTGTTATAGTGGCCAACAGTGGTACTACAGTACCATTGTAGTTCATGATGTCATTGGGCCAAACAAGACTTTTTCCCATTGACTTGCATTGGGAAAAATTATGTTTTGAGCGAAATCAACTAAACATTACGATCACTTAATTAGCGCTTATTTAAATGATTAGCGTCTACAAGTTGTAAAGATGCGAATCCAGAGTTATTTTCCCTCTCCATTCATCTGACTGAGCCGAGAGCGACAGATCGGAGGCGAACCTGAGGCCTATTTTTCAGGCCTCAGTCCCGAAAATGCAGTGGCGAACCGCCAGGGCCTTCAAGGTATTCAGAGAATACCCTGGAACACTCAGATAAAACAAACAAAAAATGTATTTAATTATATAAATAAAATGTAATAAAATGTATATAAAATGAATAAATGAGAATCGTGTGTTGTTGATCTGTAATATTACAGTGTTACGTTGCGGCGGCGGGGGGTGTGTGTGTCTACAGAAGGTCCAGTTGTGATAGACACGGTTCGCCACTGCGAAAATGACATGCCCAGAACAAATGACTATATCTGATAATGAATATTCTTTTTTCTAAAAGCAATGATAAACCTGTGAGTTGGATGTAGAAAAGTCAGAATCAATATAGATGTTTTTATTTTAAAGTAAATTCAGATTGAACATTGTAAAAAAATGTAAATGATAGTTTCCATCTAAAAAAAACCCATTACTTATAGTGAAAACCACCCTTGAATGATGAGATAGTAGACAAAAAGCTTTAGTAATCCAAACTATAACATATAAGTACCTTGTATCAAGATTGATGCAAAACAAGTAAAATGTGACCTTTTTAGAGAGGTTTAGAAGAAAACAGGGGGCGGTGGTGGCGAAGTCAATAGGGACTTGGCTTGGCAACTGGAAGGTCACCAGTTCAAGTCCCGGCAAGACCAAGTGCTACCGAGGTATCCCTGAGCAAGGCACCGTTCCCCACACTGCTCCCCGGGCGCAGTTCAAAATGGCAGCACACTGCTCCTAACACTAAGATGGGTCAAATGCAGAGAAACAATTTCCCCACGGAATGGGGATTTTGATTTTTAATAATTTTTTATAAAATATTTGTATTATTTTATTTATTTTATTTAATGTTACAAAACAAAAATGACCATGTTCACGTCTTAAATTCATCCTGAGGCCGTAGTTTTGGTTTAAAGTTACACAACATCATGTATGTGTTGCTTCTTTTGGGCTTGTTTTCATAGACCTGGTTGCTTATTTCTCTCAAATCTGGTAAAAAGAGTGGGCGCAGTGTCTAATCGTAGCAGTAAGCTAACGAGAGGCTACGTTCAGCTGGTGACTCCTAAAGCAAACAGATATTGTTCTAAACTGTATTAAAGTAAACAGGTATTATCTTGAACTATATTGAAGTGAACATGTATTATTTGGGACTGTTTTAAAGTAATCCTATATATATAAACCTTCTTACATACACTTTCCCAGACACCCTGACACACACACAATACACTCCCTGACCAAGATATCAACACACACACACACACACACACACACACACACACACACACACACACACACACACACACACACACACACACACACACACACACACATACACTTTCCCAGACACCCTGACACACACAATACACTCCCTGACCAAGATATCAACACACACACACACACACACACACACACACACACACACACACACACACACACACACACACACACACACACACACACACACACACACACACACACACACACACACCACACACACACACACACACACACACACACACACACACATACACTTCCTCTTACCAAACACACACACATGTCCTTTTCAAGGTTATTTTTGGGGCCAATATAATCTCAAGCACCAATATATCTGTGTACAATGTTTGATACTAATATATCTGTGTACAATGTTTGATACCAATATATCTGTGTACAATGTTTGATTGTTTGAGAAAGAATAGTTTGTGTGAAACCTTCCCTGGGAAATTAAAGGAGTACAGTCCGGTGGAAGATAAGCAGTGACTCTCCGCCCCAAATATGTCCATATATACTGTTGTTTATTCATGCACGGTGCCCCCTGTTGCTGACTGGCTGGTCCCGATACCTGTATCGCACGGCAGTGGAGTGGGGAGCCCGGAGTGCTCTGTTACAGGGCACTCTGTATTTTTGTATTGTGTCTTTTTACCATTAAAATCAGATTATTGTTATAACTTTTATGCCGGTGTTTTGAACTCCTTTTCTTATTAATCTGACCAGGCTCATCTAACAGACGGCGCGGAGCAGAGCTGGGCTTTAAGCCACCACTACTGTGTTTGCTCCTACAATTTGGTGACTCTCCGACGTGATGAGTGCTGGTCTATAGGAGGACCACCGACAGCTAGCGGACGGAATTCAGTCCAGGGGAGGACACCTGGACACCACTGACAACTACACCAGGGCGTCCTACATGATACAAAGGTAAAACAGATATCTGTTGATTACCAAAATCTGTGATTGGCTTTGCTACAAACATTTTAGAGTTGTCAGCGGCGTTCTCAGTGTTCTTAGTCACGGTAAAAAAATACAATACTGTAGAAGGTGTTTCTATAAGACCTGACCTATGGGGCACTAGGTGACTATAAGAGTCAGGTGGGGCATTCCTGACCTATGGGGCACTAAGTGTGTGTAAGAGTCTGGTATTGCAGTCCAGTACCTTAGCTCACTAAAGCAAAGTCGGTGCTCAGAAGTCGGGTAGGACATTCCAGACCTGAGGCATGGAGTTATATTTAAGAAAGTGTTTCTATAAGAGTCAGGTGGGACATTCCTGACCTATGGGGCACTAGGTGACTATAATGCGGCTTTCACACCAGCGCTTTTCAGTTTCTAGCTCCGAGCGGGAGCTTTTCTGGTTCAGCTCCGGTTTCCCTTTTCAGCTCCCGCTCTGTTCACACCGCCCACTGGCGCCCCAGAGCTGCCCCTGCTGCGTCATGATGTCACCGTTTACATCGCTGATTTGCTCCCTAACGGCACCCATTACGGCGCTCACAACAACAACAACAGCGTCGGGTCGATGATCGTGTTGCTTTTAATCACACGAAGCCAGAATAAATTGAATAACGACTTCTCCAACCTTATACTTTGAGTGCCGTGGTTCATTGTTTATTAATGTGTTTCTGCAGCATTTACCGACCGCTGCAGCATTGGCTGCTCTTCCACGGGAGTTTATTCTCCCGTTAGCTCCTGGTTAGCTCACACTGCAGCGGCCGCTCTAAAGTATTCACTGTCCGACTCACACAAGCAGCTGATGCATATCCCCAGTTCCCCTTAGCCTAAGTGAATGTGTGTCAGTCTGAATTGACACTGTTTGGTATCACAACGCTGTTATGAAAGTTTCTCTGGTATAAAACGGGTGATGTTAGCATAGCAACCGAAGCTAAACTGACTACTTGCATCCGATAGCTGCAATAATACAAAACAACACGTCTGCCTCTCTCCACAATGATCGATAACAGTGAACGGATGGTCAAAGTAAGGTACAAATAAACAGAATCACACGAAGCCTGGTTAGTGTTGCCTGACTTTATAAAGTGTGTTTATAAGCACTACTGCTTGTAGGCAGGCATAACAGTCGACCCATGGGAGGTAGGTTTAGTTTTCTGCACGCCTCGACGTAAGAGACCGACAATTTTTTGGAGCTGGAAATGAAGTGGATTCCGGAGCTAAGAGCCGGCGCCGCTGCGATGTGAACAGGAAAACCCGGCGCTTTTCAGGCTCTAGCTCCGAGCCGGAGCTGAAAAGGCGCTGGTAGGACATTCCTGACCTATAGGGCACTAAGTGTGTGTAAGAGTCTGGTATTGCAGTCCAGTACCTTAGCTCACTAAAGCAAAGTCGGTGCTCAGAAGTCGGGTAGGACATTCCAGACCTGAGGCATCGAGTTATATTTAAGAAAGTGTTTCTATAAGAGTCAGGTATTGCAGTCCTGACCTATAGGGGCACTAAGTGTTTGTAAGAGTCTGGTACAGATGTAGCACCCCAGATAGGACTCACATGGGTGTGTCCCAGTCAAAAGCCCAGCGGATGCCAGTGGCTGGGGGTGTTGCCAAATTGCTAGAGGGCGTTGCCCAATTTCCCCATTTGTTCAATTACAGGATTTAACCATGAGATGGCGCTTTATTCACAAAATACACAAGGACAACTGGGTGTTGTAGAAACATCAATATTTTAGATCAAATAAAGTATATAGTTTGCTTTATGCAGTATATTTATTGTAATATTGTTGGGGTGTTTTTACACAGTACAGTAGATTGAAGTAAATCAACATATACATTAAGATAAGATAAGATGGACCTTTATTAATGCCGTGGGGAAATTCAGTAGTTCAAACAGCAACAGGGTGAGAGTGAAAAACAGGACAGCACAGATTCACACAGATTAATAAAATCAAAAATAAGATGAGCGATAAAAATAATAATAATGAGAAACTATGAAATAAGAAATTAATAAAACTAAAATGTAATTATCATATCATATATTATAATGTATTGTATTATTAAGTAATATCATACATTAACCCCATTATAGCAGATGCCACATTGAATGGATGAACACATGTATGCATCAATAATTACAACGGAGTATTTCTAAATACAAGTTGTAAAAATACTTATATGTATTTAATATTAACCATTTGGAGTCGACCGTCACGCCGGCGTGATCAGATCACATGACCTGTTCAAGCCGGTGCCGCATAAAAACAACAGTCCGGACAACATTGCCGTGTGTTTCTGTCGAAAGTACTGGCTTGAAACTATATCCCAGTCTTTGTTTCATGCAAACATACCCAGTAAACACGGAGATACGATGATATAAAGTTAATACATTTCTAAAGTATGAAAATTGGAAGCACATATTTTAATATCTTCGCCGTATTTGATCATTTTACGAAACGGAAAATACTGGAAACTGTAGATCCTGCTCAACAGGATGTATATGTGTATTTCTCTCGAAAGTACTGGCTTGAAACTATATGCCAGTCTTTGTTTCATGCAAAAATACCCAATAAACATGGCCATACGATGATATAAAGTTAATACAGATATATTTCAGAAGTATGAATAATGGAAGCACATATTTTAATATCTTCACCGTATTTTATCATTTTACGAAACGGAAAATACTGGAAACTGTAGATTCTGCTCAACAGGATGTATTTACCAGGGAGGGGTGAGGTAATCAGGTAAACGGAGTGATACGAAACGAGACGAAAATAGACGAAGAGGAATGGTGGGAACCGAAGAGAGACGGTTGGAAATGGAGAGAGACGAAGATATACGAAGACAGGCTGTGGGAGACGAAGAGAGACGGCGGGAGACTGCGATTGAAGTAAAGTGACAGTCAAACATTGAGAATTTAGATATAGTTAGATAGATTTAGAGTTTTGAAGATTCAACTATGATGAAGAAAACTCTGAACATGAGTCAAGCTTTAAGCTTGTTTTTTGACCTGGAGGAGGAGGAATCTGTGATGTTGCCCTCTGTGTCGTAGTTGACAGAAACCGCTTTGAAGCGTGGCACAGATAAAGACAGAAAAAACTGATTTTTGTACATAATGTGTATATATATTGAAGGATAAAGATAAGGCAAAAGTAACAGTGAATATAAGATATAGTAAATCCTATCATGGAAACGCTAAAAACATTGAGCTGTCTGAGTGGAAAAGTACTGTGTTAAAGTTTACTGCTGAGATGCCTCAGCAGTTGGCCGGCTACATCCTGTTATCTTCAAGGACTAGAACACCATGTTACGAGTATGTGTGGCCCTGACCTTCAAAAGGCGCAACTGTCTTGTGAGAGAAAACTAGATAAAGCAGGTAATAAAGACACATCGAAATTAGGAAGAGGGAGTAGGGCCTTGGCCCTGACCTTGGCTAAAACTGGGTGTTGCTGGGCAGAAAAGGCAGATTACAGCAAGAGAGAGCACCAAAGGTGGGGGCTTCACAGCAAATACTATAAAGAACAAGATGTATTCAGGATTCGGGGCTCTCTTCAACTGGGATCTTACACTGACGAGCTTGTCACGGTGATAAATCAAGAAGGAGTCCAAGGCGCTTTGTGGTATAGTATCAGATTGATGTGTCTTTGTTGAACTGTGTAATAAAGTGCTTATTTGAAGAAACAATCCATTGGAGTGCAAAGTCTAGTTTTTGTACAGCTAACAGAGAATAGTGTCGAAGGACACAATTCCTTTTCCCTCAGAACTAAGAACGGTCATCGGCGGATCCGGACAGCGACCCCGCTCTGGCCATATCCCAACGATCTGCGCGGAGGACGGACCTGGTCCGGTAGACTCCAACAGCTTGGTGACCCCGTGACGTGATGGTCCAGAGCGGGTAGTCTGGACACCGATGACCTTCTGAGAGGACACCAAAAAACATTGAGTTTACGGCTTTTACAAGAAACCATCTCACACAATCAAAAACCCGGGTAATTTAGAATCAAGGTAAGCATCTGCCTGTTACAACAAATAGATGTGTTTGAAATACCACAACATTTTAGGATTGTGTGAAAATGGCAGAAATAATTGTCTCAGCTAAAAAGTAAAGATAAAACGTAAATAAAATTGTGTGCACTAAATAGATCAACAAGGGCATAAACAAATCTGTGGTGAGAAGTGGGTGAAACCCGTAATGTATGAGGATCCGCCGCGGTCCAAAGGGAAGGTGTAAAACTGGTCGCCGTACCAGTAGCCATAGCACAATGTAAAACTAGGGGAGACCCTAGTATCTAAGGAAGGTGTAAAACTGGTCGCCGTACCAGTAGCCATAGCACAGTGTAAAACTAGGCGAGGCATTAGTATCTAAGAAAAGGTAGAAGACTAGCAAAAGACGCTAGCAACCAGACAATCTAAGAAAGAAAGGTAAGGAAAAGTAGAAAATGGAAGGCGAATTTGCGAGAGAAGAAGCACTAGGCTTCAAAATCCCAGATGTGCGCCGCGAGGTTTGGAAAGAATGGGTGGAAGAAGGGCAAAAGGAAGTTGAGAAAAAGGATCACAAAAAATGGGAAGGTAGGGTAGCCAGAGTGTACCGAGACATGACAGACAGCGGACTGCTGAAAGCCTTCCGGGAGAAAGAGGTGGATAGTCGAGGTCGTCTATTAGGGGGGAAAAAAGTAGAACAGAAATGTTTAAAAAGGGACAAGACAATGTGGAGGAGAGACTGACCAGACATAAAACTATAAAAGTAGGATGGACAGGGCGGTAAAAACACCAGGACCCCCAGGAGGGACCGGTGACATGTTTGACATGTTTGTATAAATCCATCAGCCGACAAGGACAATTTTTTAACATATTTTGGTCTCCCTCCACTGTCATAAGAAGTTGTTATGGTGGACTGTTCCTAAAGGTTTAAAGTGTTCTAAATCCCAGCTTCTGATTGGATTTATATAAATGTTGGGGAACAGACAGTAGAAAAGAATGACAGTGGTTATGTTCCAAATGCTGTGTACTGTATAAGTTGATCTCTGAAGGTGAGATCAAAAAAGGGATTAAAGCAAACAGATATTGTTCTAAACTGTATTAAAGTAAACAGGTATTATCTTGAACTGTATATGTATTATTTGGGACTGTTTTTAAGTAATCCTATATATATATAAACCTTCTTACATACACTTTCCCAGACACCCTGACACACACACACACACACACACACACACACACACACACACACACACACACACACACACACACACACACACACACACACACACACACACACACACACACACACACACACACACACACACACACACACACACACACACACACACACACACACAATACACTACCTGACCAAGATACCAACACACACACACACACACACACACACACACACACACACACACACACACACACACACACACACAAACAAACACTTTCCCAGATACCCTGACACACATACACTCCCCGACCAAGATATCAACACACACACACACACACACACACACACACACACACACACACACACACACACACACACACACACACACACACACACACACACACACACACACTTCCTCTTTACCAAACGCACACACCTGTCCTTTTCAAGGTTCTTTTTGGGGCCAATGTTTGATACTAATATATCTGTGTACAATGTTTGATTGTTTGAGAAAGAATAGTTTGTGGGAAACCTTCCCTGAGAAATTAATAATTTGTGTGAAACCTTCCCTGGGAAATTAAAGGAGTAGAATCCAGTGGAAGATGAGAAGTGACTCTCCGCCCCAACAGTGTCCCGTATTCGGAGATTATGAGTACGACCAGGACCAGTACATGACATAGGGAGTCCTAGGAACCCCCACTATAAGAGGCCTAGCGGAGCCACTCATACCTGTCACAGTGTTAGACAAACAACTGCCTTTCTTGGTGGATTCAGGGGCCAGGTAGTCTACCCTAAAATACCCTAAGTACCAGTCACAGGCGTCACACAACACAGTGGCAGTAGTGGGCTTTTCAGGACAAATAGAACAACTTCCGCTTACCCATAAACTCCCATCTAGCATCGCTGGTCAGACATTCCAACACCCATACCTCCTCTCACCCCAGTGCCCAGCTAACCTGTTAGGAAGAGACATCCTCATAAAAGCAAATGCCTCCATCTTGTGCTCCCCTGACGGATTGAAAGTCACATTCCCCAATGGTGCATTCTATAACTGTTCTGCAACCATATCATCGCATTCCCAGATGTTGTTAGCACAATCCTGTAGTCCAGCGGCCTTCCAAGAAACAACCATATATTGGGGTCTGCTGACCCGCCCTCTGGAAGAGGCTAAGGCCAGAGATTCGTTATATGGGAAGTTCTCCCTTTGGAAACCTTGGATACAGGCCATACATCCCTACAGCCCCCCAAATGACCCTCCCCATGTCACCTTCTTCTACTCTCGCTCACCATTTGACGAAACGTTTGCTGAAGAATGGGATGACAAAAAGTATGACCAAACTGATGGGGTATGCACAGGGAGAATTTTCATATCAGAAGTAGGGGTGGCAGCGGAAGTATTCCTCGACCTTGATCAAGACTACTGGTACAGAATGGGAACAGAGTCGGTTCCCCACATAACCCTATTGTTAGGCCCCGCCTCAGAGGCAAGATCATTGGGCCCCTTTGTAAAAAAGGCCCAAACAGCCACAGACTGGATACCTACAGACATCCCACAGGTCGAATACTCACCCTCACTCAAAGCACATGCTATCTCACACTCATCAGAGGACGGCATTAACTATGAGGAAGTCCCGGTGGTCAGAGACCACCACATGGATAAACAGGACCACCCCGACACACAGAGCACTGATAAACGAGAAAGGGCATAGGAACATGACTGCCAAACTAGAATGGGACTCAGACTCAGAACACGCTTTCATAACTCTCAAGCAAGATATGTCTACAGTATGCGCACTGGCCTCAGCAGACTATCAATACCCCTTCTTCTTGGATGTTTCTGAAAAAGAAAACACCGTAAACGGCGTACTTTTCCAGAAAAAGGGGGATCAGAGTCCAGGCAGAATTTTTGCTGTATGCTAGCGTAGCACTAGATGCAGCAGAGGCAAAAGAACCCCCATGCATCAGACATGCAGCTGGAGTGGCTAGAGTACTAAGGAAAATCCAACACATAGTGATGAGACACCCACTCACAGTGCTCACAAGCCACAGGGCCATAGCATTGTAGCCCTAGTCAACTCAGCGGCCTTCACCATGACATCAGCAAGACAGACCAGGTTAGAAAAGTCTCTGACACAGCCACACATAACCTACACACATGAAGGCACCAACATGGCAGACTACTTACCAGGAGAAGGAGTCCCACACAGGTGTGAGGAAAAAGTAGTGCAGGATGTAAAAATACGCCCAGACATGCAGGAAACGCCAGTAACAGGGGCAAGAGACATGTTCACTGACGGATGTTGTTACAGACACCCACAGGACGGCCTAAAAGGGGCCTACGCTGTGGTAGGACGAAGTAATGAGACAGGACTTTTTGAAAACATTGACTGCTCCCCCATCAAAGGAAAAGTGTCAGCTCAACTAGCTGAACTAAAGGGCGTAATCGCCGCTTTGAACCAAGGAATAGATCAAGACATCAATGTGTACACAGACTCAGCATACGTACACGGGGTAGTGCACCACGACCTAAAAAGATGGCTCAGGGCAGGATTCGTAACTAGTACAGGAACACCAGTGAAACACTATCACGAAATCAAGGCGTTAGAGGAGGCTATCATGAAACCCAACAGAGTAGCTGTAATCAAATGCAAAGGACACTCCAAAACCACAGGGTACCTAACCGATGGAAACAATGCCGCCGATCTGGCCGCCAAGCAGGCAGCCGGATACGAAGCCACATTCTCACAAATGGTTGTACGGGCTCCCCAAGAAGGAATACTAGAAGCCAGAACAGATGAGGAGTTGGCTAAAGAACAATCTAAAGCTTCCCCGCAAGAACAATCTAAAGCTTCCCCGCAAGAACTAACGGCCTGGAGAAACAAAGGGGCAAGAAAGGGAGCAAATGACATTTGGTACTCCCCAGACGGGAGGCCAGTGATCCCACCAGGGTGGGTAAGAGCTATGATGAAGGAAGCACACTCAATGGCACACGTAGGAAAGAACCAAATGGTTAGGGCCCTGACCCATTGGTGGCACCCTTACCTACCAGATTTAATAGCCAATCATCTTGAAGAATGCAGTATTTGTGGACGCTACAATGTGAGGGCAACCATCAAACCACATGAGGGAAAGTTTCCTGCAGTAACAATGGCAGGGGAGGAGATAGTCATAGACTATACAGACATGATAGACAGACATAGGGGAAAGAGGTACATACTCATGGTTGTGGATGCCTACACAGGGTGGCCAGAAGCCATCCCCTGTGCAAAAGAAGACAGCCAGTCTGTAATCAACTTCCTGGTACAAACCTACATTCCAAGACACGGGTTCCCCAAAAAGATTCGCAGTGACAATGGCAGCCACTTCAAAAATCACGATTTAGCGGTGGTGGAAGCCTCTCTTGGGCTAACCCACAGATTTGGAGCAGTGTATCATCCACAATCACAGGGAAAGGTTGAGAGAATGAACTTAAATCT
The DNA here is from genome assembly GCF_902827115.2 of Pseudochaenichthys georgianus. Taxonomy (NCBI): domain Eukaryota; kingdom Metazoa; phylum Chordata; class Actinopteri; order Perciformes; family Channichthyidae; genus Pseudochaenichthys; species Pseudochaenichthys georgianus. The sequence continues at coordinate 1,485,311 of NC_047510.2, forward strand.
AAAACAGAAACTAGCAAAGGCGATGGAAGAAACAGGAATGACATGGTTGGAGGCACTACCTCTCGCCCTATTGGCTATCAGGAGTTCCATTTGCAGGACCACTGGGTTCACTCCATATGAATGACTCATGGGCACCAGTTTCCAGGCCCAGGGGCGGGAGCCACGGTTTCAAAGGAACTGTATGACAAAATGGGGCACCAGGCCTACTATAAACAACTAAAATGCCTCGTTGCAGAGTTCGCGGACGAATCCACAGCAGCCAGAGCCAAAGGACACACAGAGGAAGCTGAGGGCAGCAGGGACGCTGAATACGTCCGCCTGAAGACGATCAAACCCAAGTGGTGTGCTCCAAGGTTCTCTGAACCACTCAAGGTAACCCAGCGAACAGATCATGCAGTCAGAGTAGACGGAAAAGGAGACACGTGGTACCACTGGAGCAGGTGTGTGGAAGCACCAGCACCTACCAGGACCCTCGCTGACACCATCCAGGACCTAGGCCAACTGAACATCAGGCAAACAACCGAAGCCCCCCAACCCCCAAGTGTGGACATCGACTCCACTTCCGAGGAGGAGGAGACAACAGGAGAACCAACGGCAGCCCAGGAGATAACAGCCGGCGAGGAGGCACAACAAGGGACCGCTCCCCCAAAGTAGGCGGTACACCACACGCATCACATACACACACCACACAAGAGACACTCACCTACACTGATACACCAAAGAACTTTTACAAGAAAAACGAAGATGAAGAAGAACTCAGGACCTAACCAACACCTCTATTGCTTGGCCTTAACACTTTGTTTTTTCATCATTGTTGGAATAATCATTATCATAGTGGGTGAAAGGGGGAGGCAAATCATTGACCAAAGTAATAATCCAAATTCCCCACAAAATGAAACTACACAAGATACCTTTTCTCCTCCAAAAAACAGCCTAACTAGACACGTCCGCAATGTGGCCGGCACAGTAGATACGGCAAATTTCACCCAATGTAACCAGAAAGATGCATTAAGACACATCTCGCTGACACTTTGCCTACCCTCGGACTCAAGCACCACTACCCTCATCCCGTACACCAGTTTGTCAAACGAACGCAACCAAAAAGGAGGGTCGTGGGGAAACAAATACCAATGGTACATGACGCTAGACTTTTGGTTCGGAAAAGGCGATCCCAATGAAAGATATAGCTATGGTCGAGCGTGGACCGACTTGGTGGGAGAGACAGGGGCGGATTGGAGTTCATCGTCAACAGGAACAGCGAAAAAAGTAAGGCAAAGAGTACATCTAGCAAAATCCTCATCTGGCCTCATAGTACAGTTAGACTTAACGGGGGTACCCCAACCCAAGAAAGATGAACCCCCTTGCGCATCCTTTTATCTATGGCCCAAGACATCGCCAAGCCCCCAATTCTCTATATACGTATGCATGTCCAGTCGCATTAAAAGACCACAATCTGACATAGTATCCGTCCAAAAGGGGGTGGTGATCCACTCCACTAAGGAGTGGACAACTGATCAAGAGTTCCAAGCAGCAACTGGAATCTCGGGACACTCAGCAAACAGCAACAACTGGTTACTGATGGCACAACAAGCCGCGCTAGACACAGGCGATGACTGCCTCGTTTGTATGGGAGCCAGACCCCTGCTCCACATAATTCCTGCCCCGGTAGAACCAATGTGTGCCACTGAATAATGGGGACAGACAACCCTCAACACAATTGCTCTAAATACGACGTTTACTTCCCTTTAGCCAACGCGGAATTAAAAAAGCCCTTATTCTTTGCAAAAGTTCCGAGGTTGAATTACACCTGTTTCAACACCACAATCAGAAACACTGGGGGGTTCAACAAAACTCTCTGCGACCACATAGTGACACCTACTACACCTGGACGTGGTGTAATCCGAGCAGACATATGGTTCCACTGCGGTGGCAACCAACTCCACGATCGCGTCCCATATAATGCCAGTGGTCTATGTGCACTGGTCACTTTGCTTCTACCAGTGAAAACCTACAAATTAAAAGTAGGGGACATAACAAACCTGGCAGAACAATACCCCTATCATACTACGAACAGAGTCAAACGCGAAGCCATGATTGACCCAGATCCAACGTACATAGACGCAATAGGGGTACCACGGGGCGTACCAAGTGACTACAAAATAGCCGATCAAGTAGCGGACGGCTTCACATCCGTCATCTGCCCCTGGTGTGTCATCAATAAAAACTCAGACCGCATCAATTACGTTCATTATAATGTCCAACGCCTAGGAAACCTCACACATGTCGGACTCAAGGCAGTTAGTGAGCAATTGAAAGCCACATCACTCATGGCCTATCAAAACAGAATGGCCCTAGACATGCTCCTAGCAGAAAAAGGCGGAGTATGTGCAATGTTCGGAGAGCAATGCTGCACCTTCATTCCCAACAACACCGCTGCAGATGGCACTCTACAAATAGCACTGGACGGTCTGAAAACCCTCAACTCCCGCATGAAAGATCAATCTGGTATCGACGGTAAATGGGACGAATGGATGTCAGTGTTCGGTAAATACAAAACCCTGGTCACCTCAGTATTGGTATCAATGGCCGTGTTTGCAGCAATTTTGACCTTGTGCGGGTGCTGCTGCATCCCATGTATCCGCTCAATGGTGGACAAAATAATTAGTACCGCCATAGCACCTTCTACTCCCCTGGGCCAACAACTCGCCTTGCTATCCTTAGAAAACAACCCAGACATTGAGGAAGGCGAAGAAGAAGCGGCAGCAATGGACACTTTCCCGACAGCACCACCATTACCACCGTATGGCATAATGTGGGAAAGAGAGACAGAAGCCTAAAACAGCTGACATAAATGTACATAAACAATAGCGTTGTTTTGTTGCCCCAATCATTAGAATGGGGCAAAAGGGGGATTGAAGGATAAAGATAAGGCAAAAGTAACAGTGAATATAAGATATAGTAAATCCTATCATGGAAACGCTAAAAACATTGAGCTGTCTGAGTGGAAAAGTACTGTGTTAAAGTTTACTGCTGAGATGCCTCAGCAGTTGGCCGGCTACATCCTGTTATCTTCAAGGACTAGAACACCATGTTACGAGTATGTGTGGCCCTGACCTTCAAAAGGCGCAACTGTCTTGTGAGCGAAAACCAGATAAAGCAGGTAATAAAGACACATCGAAATTAGGAAGAGGGAGTAGGGCCCTGGCCCTGACCTTGGCTAAAACTGGGTGTTGCTGGGCAGAAAAGGCAGATTACAGCAAGAGAGAGCACCAAAGGTGGGGGCTTCACAGCAAATACTATAAAGAACAAGATGTATTCAGGATTCGGGGCTCTCTTCAACTGGGATCTTACACTGACGAGCTTGTCACGGTGAGAACTCAAGAAGGAGTCCAAGGCGCTTTGTGGTATAGTATCAGATTGATGTGTCTTTGTTGAACTGTGTAATAAAGTGCTTATTTGAAGAAACAATCCATTGGAGTGCAAAGTCTAGTTTTTGTACAGCTAACAGAGAATAGTGTCGAAGGACACAATTCCTTTTCCCTCAGAACTAAGAACGGTCATCGGCGGATCCGGACGGCGACCCCGCTCTGGCCATATCCAAACGATCTGAGCGGAGGACGGAACTGGTCCGGTAGACTCCAACAATATATATTTGTATTATATTTATAATAACACTTTTGCCTTATCAGAATGAAATACCATGCTACCTCAATCAAACTTTCACATTATCATAGTGACATCCCATGTATATATTTCCAGCTTTTAAATGGTTTCGTTGTGTATGTTTGTGTTACCTATATGAAAAATAATATAATTTTCAAAATCTGTTTTTACGTTTTTTTTGTGATTTTGGGTCCACAATGTTCATATAGTAGAAGATCACTGCTCTAAACAAAGTCAAAAATCCTACATCCATACGAAATAAATATAATTAATTATGATGAATACGTTAAGTCTTGTTCATTGTTTTTCACTTTTCATATTATCATATTTCAATGCACACATTCATATATTGTCACTCACACATTCATGCATTTTGTTCTCATATTCATATAATGTAATGCTCATATTTATACATTTTGCTCTCATGCGAAATCTACTAAAACAAAGTATGTCATGGTGGTCAGCTGTTAAACACAAAAGTGTATCTTAAGGGCTGTAAATATAATAAGCCTGTTGTCAATTTTAGACACAGGCTTATTATATTTACAGCCCTTAATAACATTCATTTTCTAGACTCAATGTGTGTCTTGGCCGTTTTCTTTGTTCCAAGCAAACGAGTGCTTTTTGTTTTGAAATCACTTCCACGAGTTTCGCGGGCCCCCTCGCTCCACTGACCATTAGACCATTTAGTAAGGTAAAAAGCAAAAGGGCAAAAATGCCTCTCAGACGCTCTTCCGTTTACTTTTTTAATAAAGAAATACAAATGGTCCGTAGATACACGGACTCATATAGCCTATATGTATACTGTAAGGAGAATGTATGTGCGTGAGAGGACCAGTATGAATTACGGCATTGAAATATGCAAAGAAAAACCTACAGAGTGGGGGGGGGGCTGAGGAATGTGACCCTTCCTCCACACATTCCGATGGCCAATTTGTTTTAAACAAAGAGTTTGCAACACAGGACAGCATAGGCAACATGGGGGGTGGGGACTGGTGAACGGTCTGGTCAATGTTTGTAAACACAATCCCCAGGATGTGTCCTAATCAAACCAAAAGAGAAAATGCAGATATCATTCTCTCTCTCGACTCGCTGGTATCTCGAGCTGAGCGCTCATTGGTTTTCATACTGTTCACAGGCTGGGCTGCTGTGTATATCTAGTGTATTCATACTGTACCCCTCCTCACTGTTTATTCATCATTCAAACATTTACACCTTCCTTTTTTCCCATCAAGAGGTTGAAAAAGATTGAGTCCTATGTTTCCAATTGGTTCCCAAATCTGAACATTGACCAGTGGCATAAGATCAGGAGCTGGGTAAATGAGAGGGAGCCCCCGAAAAACAGATCCCGAAATAGCTCGTCCTGGTTTCCGCAGCTGTTATGTCAGTTATTTTAAATAAAACGTTGAAAACTGAACTTGAAAATTGTTTCCTCTTTTTATTTTATTTATCATTTTCGGGGACGGGGAGACGTGGAGAGACGTCTGCGATTAAAAATTAATTTGCAGAAATGTAAAGTAATCTAACTAAGTTCTATTCATATTCTTGACGGGAAGAGCCGTGTAAATGGGTGGCCATATATGCATTTGAAAAGCAAGGTAAATCACACAGTTATTATACATTAGGCTATAAAAGCACCATCGATAACCATTACCTGTATCCAATTCAAACTTTGGACGGGAAAAAAGGAAGGTGTACATGGTTGGGCTATACTGTAGGCCTACTGTATACATACAAAGGCCATTCAAGCTAGAGTTCTTCTGGAAATGTTCACATCAGGCCAGAGTCCTGCGTCGGGTAACAATATTCTCTGTTCTTCAATATTCTGTGTTGCTCCACGTTGAAAACTTTGAATTCAGACTGTGTGCACGTCTGAATTAACAGGACATTCAAATAAATAAGAATAAGGACATTAAGAGTAACGACAAGATTTGTCCAGTGTATTAATAAATATAAGTGAACACATGTTAACCTAGTCAGATAAATAGATACGAAGTCAATCATGGAAGGAGAATTTGAAAAGAGTGATTTAGGTGTTCCAACTCCCGGAAGCTTCCGCGAACAATGGGAACAGACTGAGAGGTTGATTCTCAGTGGAATCAAACAGAGAGACAGAAAAAAGGCTTGTGCAGATCTGAGATTCCTAAAAAATTAAATGATGAAAGAGGACAGAGTAGGAGCCGACGAGACATTCGGAAATCTGTTTGTTGATTGTTCTGTCTGTTGGTTGTCATTGTTGATTCGTAAAGACCTTGTTTTATGTTGGTAAATGTTTTGGTATACCAATAGTTTGTTGTTAGTTGTTGAAAGAAGCCCCCCTTCTCTTGAAAAGGCTGAGAGCTCCAGCCGGAGCCAGTATTTGTACTTTCTGATTCTGTAGAAGAGTAGACCCTTTGTTTCAATCAGAAAAAGAGCAAGCTATTCATCGCAATTGTATTTTTAGGTTATGAATAAAATAAAAAGTAGTAGCCTAAGTGATAAGCAGAAGGGTTTTTGAACGCGTGTCAGTCAGAAGGAATCTATTAGTGTGTATGTATGACAGGGGTGCTTATGCCCGCTTCGGTTTTCAATGTCCGCCATCACGTTAAAACAGAGGATTGGTGGCATTTTCAGTTCATTGCTTACTTCCACACGCCTTTCCCCTCCTTGTCTCTTTCATGACTTTATTTAATGCATTAAAACGATTGTTATCGTAACTTTCCGTGTTTCTGGAAGTCAAACTCACTGTTCACATTACGGAGTATATTTCCGGAACGTGTTCCTTTCAAAATAAAAGCCACAGGCCGCTGTTCAGCAGAGATGCCTTCACAATAAAACAGTAATTAGCTTAACAATATATTTAACTTATATTAAGTCCTTAAACATTGATTTTAAATCATTACAGTTTTCAAATACGGCGCGGATTGAATACAGTTATTTGTGTATTCTATTACAACCTCACCATGCTTGTAACACAACTTAGATAAACAATTTGAAAATGAATAGAATTAACCAAGTAGATAAAAGATTAGTATAGTGGTTAAGGAGGGTGTCTTTGTTTTGCCTATTAACTTAGAACTGAAGTAATAAAGAATAAGCAGACTACTATCATTAGTTTGTTTTAACATTCACATGTTTCAGCATTCCTGACCTCAGCCATTTTATTTTGTAACCCGTTGCGAGAGAGATTTAAATTGAGTTTTTCTCAGTAGCTGAATGTGATTACAGCAGCATTGGATAGTTCTGCACCACCTTTTGGATTCTCTGAATCAGTGTGTTGGTGAAGAGTTGCTCACTGCAAACAGAAGAAGTGTGCAAAGAACGCATCTCTGAGGAGATATTGACATTTTGCTTGTGTCTCGTTGTTAAGGCAACAGTGGTGTGAAGGGATACTGCGGTTTTGGGGGATTTCTGCTGTACAGAGGACAACGTGTGTCTGCCAAGTGATTCCTTCCCTCATCCCAATGCCAGGGAGTTTCCTTGGAGCCCACTGACCAGGGCCGGTCCTAGCTTTTTTGGGGACCCTGCCACTGACTAGAGCTGCATCACTGACTGTGCTCATTATGACAAGATCTTGAGACATGTTTGTCTCAGATTGTTCAGACTCTGAAGGAATGATGCAATGATTTTACAGCATAATTGTGCAAGAGTTTCCCAGGGGGTTGTGTAGAAACCTTAATGCTTAGTGTTTAGATAGGAGGCTGCTTGTTTAAATGATGGTCTGGAATACTGAAAAGATTAAAGTTTAATATTCTTGGTTAGCAAACAAGACATCTGATTATTATGTCACACATAATAATCTTGACATATAAACTAGCTATGGGTAAAACGTGTGGTTGTTATACCATTTTTATCATGAACAAAAGATAAATAAGGAAATAGTATCTGCTTAAAGATGAACGGATTTCATATCCTAGAGAGGATTAGTTATTGTGAATACTCCACAAGGTATCTACTCATGTATTTTAAAGAACCAAATGTGTCACAGTTTGCTTTCTCACTCACCTATTTTCTGCATTAACTTTCCTTAGTCACCTGGTAGTCACACCCTGTCTCTCTCTCACTCTGTTGCACCCATCAGCTCCATTAGTATTTAGGCCCACTTCACTTTGCAGCATGCCAGTCTTTCCCGCATTACCCTTCAGATTGCTCTCCCGGTTTCGACCCTGCCTGTCCCTGACCAGCCTGCCTCGCCTGCTCCCTGACCCGTGCTGTACCTGCGACTCCCGTCCTGCTTTCTCCTGGAACCCTCGCCTGTCCCCGACCAGCCCTTTGCCTACTATCTGCCGTTTTGTCTCCTACCAGCCTATTGCCATCAATAAAGCTGATTACCGACTATCCCTGGTTTCCCGTGTTCTGCACTTTGGTCCTCAGCTCGTTTGTGACAGAACGATCTGGCCAGAAATGGACCAAGCAAACACCGGGTCTCCTAGAGACCGCTTTGAAAGGGTTGAGGATGCCATCCAAAGACAGGAGGTCACGATAGCTACCTTAGCTACCGAGACCCACCAGACAACCTCAACCCAGGGACAAATGCTGGATTACCTTACCTCCCAGATGCAACAGATGGGCGCCACGGTACAACAGCTAACTGCTACCATGGCTGCTACCGCCCCTCCGCCCGCAGCTCCAATGCCCGCTCCAGCCCCGGGCCCGACGGGATACGCTCCGGAGCCTCGTGTGGGAACGCCGGAACGCTACGCTGGTGAGCCGGAGGGATGCAGTCCTTTTCTCACAAACGGTTCCATATTGTTTTCACTGCAGCCCCACACCTTCGCCTCCGAGGCGGCTCGTGTAGCTTTCACCGTTAATCATCTGACGGGAAGAGCCCGGTTATGGGGAACTGCAGAGTGGGAGCAGCAGACGTCAGCCTGCGCCTCTTTTGCTGCATTTTCCGCGGAGATGCGGAAGGTGTTCGGTTCCGTTCGTCTGGGTCCCGACGCTGCCGGGGGTCTGCTGAGTTTGAGCCAGGGTTCCGGCACGGTGGTGGATTACGCTCTTGACTTCCGCACCAGCAGCCGCCGCAGCAGCTGGAACGAGCCGGCGCAGTGTGACGCATTTCTGAGAGGATTAGCGGATTATATGAGAGATGAGCTGGTTTCCTATGATCTCCCTGCTTCCTTGGATGGGTTGATTGAGCTCACCTCTCGGATTGACAGACGAATCCAGACCCGGAGAGGAGAGCAACAGACGCGAGCGGCGGGCCGCTGCTCGCGACAACAACTTCCGGTTTCTGGGAGATTTCGACTTCCGGTTTCGGCGGAGAATTCCCATTCCTACTCTGACTCACGGTACGGGGAGGCCGAGCCCATGCAAGTGGGTCGTACCAGTCTTACCTTTGAGGAGAGGGAGTTACGTCGAAGAGGTAATCTTTGCCTTTACTGTGGTCAGGCTGGACATATGGTTTCCCGTTGTCCGGTAAAAGGCAGAGCTCATCAGTAATGGGGAGTATACTGGTGGGCCAAACCTCTGAGCTGATCCCCAATCTAAGACCCTTGTGCCATGCTCAACTCCTCCTGACAGGCAAATCTCAGGCTCTGGCTGTTTTTATCGACTCCGGATCAGATGTCAGCATCATTGACGAGGAGCTCGCACTACAGCTGGGCATCCAACAGGTTCGGTTGCTCCAGCCGGTACCGGCTAATGCTTTGGATGGTCACCTACTGGGAACAGTGACACACCAGACGACGCCGGTACATATGCTCATGTCTCATGCCCAAATCCCTCTGATTTTGGGCTATCCGTGGCTCCGCCGCCACAACCCAAACATTGACTGGGCAACTGGGTCTATCTTAGGTTGGAGTTCCTCCTGTCATCAGGTTTGCCTCAAGCAGGCTTCCGCACCTCAACTATCTGTGGATATGAACCTGGTTCCGGATGTTACTGGGGTTCCGGCAGAATATTTGGACTTTAAGGAGGTCTTTAGCAAGGCTAAGGCGACATCTCTCCCACCTCATCAGCCCTATGACTGCGCCATTGAGCTACATCCAGGAGCAGTTCCACCCAAGGCCCGGTTGTACTCGCTTTCGGCACCAGAGAGGAAGTCCATGGAGACTTACATCAATGACTCTCTGGCTGCAGGAATTATTCGTCCTTCCACATCACCCGCAGGAGCAGGTTTTTTTTTTGTGGCGAAGAAGGACAAGACCCTGAGACCCTGCATTGACTATCAGGGCCTGAACGACGTCACGGTGAAGAATCGTTATCCCTTGCCACTCATCTCGTCAGCATTCGAGTTACTACAGGGGGCTACAATCTTCACTAAGCTGGATCTACGAAACGCGTATCACCTGGTACGAATCCGTGAGGGGGACGAATGGAAGACCGCCTTCAACACCTCTTCAGGACATTACGAGTACCTGGTGATGCCATTTGGACTTACCAATGCCCCTGCAGTTTTCCAAGCATTGGTGAACGACGTACTCCGGGACATGTTGGATTGTTATGTTTTTGTTTATCTGGATGACATTTTGATCTTTTCAAGGAACCTCAAGGAACACGTCCATCATGTCCAGACGGTCCTCCAGAGACTTCTGGAGAACTCGCTGTTCGTCAAGACGGAGAAGTGCGAGTTTCACACTTCCTCGGTCGCCTTTCTCGGCTACATCGTGGGTCAAGGAAGTGTGGAGATGGATCCTTCTAAGGTTTCTGCGGTTACTTCGTGGCGGGTCCCTGATTACCGGAAGGAGCTGCAGCGTTTCCTGGGATTCGCCAACTTTTACAGACGGTTCATCCGTGGCTACAGCACCGTGGCCGCCCCGCTCACCGCCCTGACCTCGTCCAAGGTGACGTTCCGATGGTCCCCTGCAGCCGAGGAGGCTTTTCAGGACCTCAAGGGCCGGTTTACATCGGCTCCTATCCTGCAGGTACCAGATCCTGCTGGTCAGTTGGTGGTGGAGGTGGATGCTTCTGACGTTGGGGTGGGGGCCATCCTGTCGCAACGTTCTGGGGAGAACCAGAGGCTCCATCCGTGTGCTTTCTTTTCGAGGAGATTGAGTCCGGCGGAGAGGAACTATGACGTGGGGAATCGGGAGCTTCTAGCAGTCAAGTTGGCGTTGGAGGAGTGGCGAAACTGGCTTGAGGGGACAGAACAACCATTTCAGGTTTGGACCGACCATAAGAACCTGGAATACATCAGATCGGCCCAAAGACTGAATCCCCGACAAGCCAGGTGGTCGTTATTTTTTACCCGGTTTATTTTTTTCCTCTCCTACCACCCGGGCTCCCGCAACGTTAAGGCCAACGCTTTGTCCCGGCAGTTCGAGAGGGGGGGAGACAACTGGGGTATTCCGGATACTATTCTCCCTGCTCCTCGGGTGATCGGCGTCCTCACTTGGGAGATTGAGGAGAGGGTTAAGACCGCTTTGGTGGACCAACCCGGTCCGAGTTCTTGTCCTCTCAACCGTTTGTTTGTGCCTCAGGTTTTGAGGGCTGAGGTGCTTCAGTGGGCTCACAGATCCAGACTTTCCTGCCACCCTGGAATTCAACGTACCAAGGGGAGGGTTCTAGAACGGTTCTGGTGGGCCACGCTGGAGGCTGACACTCGGGAGTTTGTGAACGCCTGTCCTGTGTGCAATCGGCACAAACCATCTCATCAAGCACCAGCGGGACTCCTTCATCCATTACCGGTCCCACGTCGCCCTTGGTCACATATTTCATTGGACTTTGTGACTGGTCTACCACCGTCCCACGGACATACTGCCATCTTGACGGTGGTAGATCGGTTTAGTAAGATGGCTCATTTCGTACCCCTGCCTAAGATCCCGTCAGCTAAGGAGACGGCAGAACTGATTCTTATCCACGTTTTTCGCATTCACGAACTGGCGACTGATGTGGTTTCTGACCGGGGGCCCCAGTTCACCTCTGTGTTTTGGAGGGAGTTTTGTGAACTGATCGGGGCGACGGTCAGTCTCACCTCCGGGTTCCACCCACAGGCCAATGGCCAGACCGAACGGAAGAATCAGGAGATGGAGACCACTCTCCGCTGCATGGCTTCCGATCATCCCACAACCTGGTCAAAACAACTCCTGTGGGTGGAGTATGCCCACAACACCCTCATCAGTTCCGCTACTGGTCTTTCCCCTTTTCAGTGTGCATACGGTTTTCAACCCCCATTGTTCTCTGCATTGGAGAAGGAGGTTACCTGCCCGTCTGTCCAGGCTTTCATCAGACGTTGTCGGAGGACTTGGAGGCAGGCTCGAACAACTCTGCTTCAGTCTGCTAACCGGTATGCCACATCAGCGAACCGCCGACGCACCAAGGCACCTGTGTACCAGGTAGGCCAGAGTGTGTGGCTTTCCACTCAGAACATTCCCCTTCGGGTGGAGTCTAAAAAGTTAGCACCCAGGTTTATTGGACCCTTCGAGATTGTCAAGGTCATTAACCCCGCAGCAGTTCGACTGAGTTTGCCCCGGAACATGAAGATCCATCCCACCTTCCACGTTTCCAGGATTAAACCTGTCCGGGAGAGTCCTATGATTCCCGCCGCCCCTCCACCACCACCCCCTAGGATGATCGATGGGGGCCCTACCTACACCCTTCGTCGTCTACTCCGTTCCCGTCGCAGAGGAAGAGGGGTTCAATATTTGGTGGACTGGGAGGGCTATGGTCCCGAGGAAAGGCAGTGGATTCCTGCTCGCCATATCCTCAACCCTCAACTCATCCGAGACTTCCACCTGCGTTACCCGGAGCAGCCTTCTAGGACCCACGCTCAACCAGGCGTTAAGCCAGGGGGCATTCGTCCGCTACAGACCAGAGGCTTCGTCGAGGGGGAGGGGGAAGAGTCATCAGTCGAGGAGGACGAGGATTTCCAGGAGGGAGAAACCGAGAGAGCATTCTCAGATGAGTATTAGCCTTTCCCCATACCTCCACCTTCCACCCTTTGTCTGTAGGGTTTTTGTCTATTCTTCTTAGATATATATATATATATATAGTTTTTCTTTTTCTTTTTTTCTCTTTTTCTCCTAGAAATGTTCTTAGACGTCAGGAGCCGTCCATTAAGGGGGGGGTTCTGTCACAGTTTGCTTTCTCACTCACCTATTTTCTGCATTAACTTTCCTTAGTCACCTGGTAGTCACACCCTGTCTCTCTCTCTCACTCTGTTGCACCCATCAGCTCCATTAGTATTTAGGCCCACTTCACTTTCACCTCAGTGCCAGATCGTACTTTGCAGCATGCCAGTCTTTCCCGCATTACCCTTCAGATTGCTCTCCCGGTTTCGACCCTGCCTGTCCCTGACCAGCCTGCCTCGCCTGCTCCCTGACCCGTGCTGTACCTGCGACTCCCGTCCTGCTTTCTCCTGGAACCCTCGCCTGTCCCCGACCAGCCCTTTGCCTACTATCTGCCGTTTTGTCTCCTACCAGCCTATTGCCATCAATAAAGCTGATTACCGACTATCCCTGGTTTCCCGTGTTCTGCACTTTGGTCCTCAGCTCGTTTGTGACAAAATGTAAAGAACTTGAATTGACTTGATAAATAAGTGAAGATAAGAAGATGTATTAATCATGAATGAATCAATTGGTAAATTAAAAATAGCGGTAAAGAGGAAAACTATTAAAGTGAAGTGAAAAATCATCCTAAAACATACTGATGGAAAAAGGGGGGGGGCATGATGGAAGTATGCACTAGACTTTAATTAGTGGGTGTTTGGGAGTTAGGAGTACAGTGTAGAACCATATTCTTCAATCTTTTCATCATGTTTACAAATTATTCTTTTTATAGTTTTTATTCATGTGTGAATTTGGTAGTGTTTTAATTTGTTACAGTATTGATCAGTCCAAAGGGAGAGTTTTAGTAACAGCTCTATAAGATCAGACAAATATGTCTTTATATAGGTCATGTTGAAGGGAAAGCTAGTTCTAAACAAAATATAGTATTTCAATTTGAGGTACTGGTTTCACCATTGTGGCATAGTTATTACCATAGGAGGGCTTTCGGATGGACATACGAAATGACTTCTGTTTTTAAATCCTTGATAAAGTAGGGAGTAATTGTTGCATGTTCGGACACCCAAGGTTCCACGCACTGTTAAAGAGGGTAACATTGTTCTTTAAGTGCACCAGAATTGAAGATAAATTAATATAATGAGTTATGAAATACATAGCAGAGCTTTACAGATCCTGATAATGTTTTGACTCAAGATAATAATTATATGCACAAGTTTCTGAAATAGATATAGTAGACATTTTAATATGGATTAGGTGTTGTTAAACTGCAGTAGTGTACAATAAGGAAGTGACATGTTTTGGCTAACACTTTTCAGGGAATGTGGGAAACAGCTGTTCCAATGAAAAGTTAGAGATATCTTGAAAAGTATAGTTGTAATTGTGAATTAATAAATGATGGCGCTCCATATATGACTGATTTTTGTAGACAAAGGATACTGGCCTATGCTGACATATCAAAGTCTCTGCAGAGCACGACAAGACTGAGACCAAATTACCTTTGACCCTGACCGACAGTGTAACTTGAGAAGGCACTGTCAATGACTGACTCTGGGGTGAACCTGACCAAACTTGACTTTACAACCTGACAGTGTGAGTGTGAATGTAAGTGTATGTCTGCATGTGATCAGTGCAACTGAATGATTTAAAACAATGACTAATCAAGCATGCTTTTGGACTAACACATGATTTCTGGGGCTCTGTGGGAAATGAGAGGTTTCCTACAAATCCACAGAATTGGAAAACTGCATTGGTGACCCGTTTCTAATCTACTTGATGATATTTTACTCCCACAGGAGGTGGCTGTTTGCAGAATGTGAAACTCAAACTAAAACATGAAGATTCTGTTTATGTTAGGACTGAAAGATGGAGAGAAACACTTCATTTCACTGGAGTGTTTACTGTGGAAAATGATGGATGTACATTTGTGAATAATGTTTGGTATTTTCTTATAATCCATTATGACCTGAAGGTTTTCTTCCCATACATGATTTTGTTACACATGAGTTCATGTGTAAAAAGGGGGAGTGTAAACTTCACAATCTACATTTTTCAATCTGACCATTGATTGACAGTTTTAGAATTGACCTGCTCCATATCTGGGGATAAGATACTGTTTGATGGATGTTGACATGTTTCTAATATTACAGATGTTACAGATGCCGAAGCAGTGGCCAAGGGGCTACTGTGGGAGATGTAATTCCAGAATGGAATACTGAAGAAGTTGACCTGTGATAATGAAACCATTTTGTAATATTTCAACAGGTATTAAAGTAACTGAGGTTTGAAATGTAGAAAGAACATATTACAGTTAAGCTAAAACATAGTAATGTAATGACACAGAATTTAATTTAAACAACATCATGTAACTAGCCTGGTAAAGAAGTAAAAGCCATAGACTTTATTGTTAAGGTCATTATGGGGATATACATTTAATCTAAATTCATAATAGAAAGACATTTGATGACAGTTTGTTGGAATTCTGTATTCATTCTAAGGGTGTTGAAAATAATCGTTTCTACGATGCATTGCGATGCGGACGTGGACGATTCGGTATCGATGCAGTGACGGAAGATAATCAATTATAGAGTAGTAACGTTGCTTCCTGATTTTCTGGCCGCGGCTTTACTATAAAGTTTTTTTTTTATATCACTTTAATATCAAATCGGTCGGTGACGCAGAGATCAGGGAACAGACGTGACAGCTGCACAGCGGCACAGCAACACCAAACACGGAGCAGTCTGCTTTATCCACCAACACAAGAACACCAGTCCAGAACCAACAGCAGAAGGACCCGCTCTATATCACTCCGTGTCGCTGTGGCTCAAAGACACAGGGATTTATGTTTTTCAAAAATAATCGCGTTACAATCATGTCAGGTTTTTGGTGGATTTAATTAAGTCTTGGATTGCAGAGTATGAATGTCCTCTAGCAATTTTCAGACGATATATACGTGTGTAAAATTTGTGAAGGCAGGAGGAAAAAAGCTTCCGCGATCACCGTCTCCCCTCCGTTCCTCCAAACCCCGCCCCCTCCCTGAAAATAATGAGTGACAGGCTGATAGTGACCCGATAGAAACTTTATTATTCACTTAATCACTGAGATATAATGAAGCTAACTTAGTCTCATACATTCATGGGATTTATGTAACAGTAAGACAGAGAATGTAAGTGTGCACCCACATACAGTATTTTTGTTTGTATATGCTATTGTAAATACTCCTGTTGTCTGCTGTGTTCGGACTCAAGTCCTGTGTGTGATGCCACATTCAGGACCTTCAGTGTCCTTTTTTTAACAGAAGACTGTTGCTAGAAGCTGCAGCTAGACCACAGAAGCAGTATGTTTTTGTTTTTGAGGATGGAACAACTTCACACACAGATATAGGGAGGCTAGACCTATACAATTAATTTATTTTGGTGTATAAATAAATTAATGTCAAGACATTTATGTTATTGATTTCTGAAGCACTTTCTAAATAATAAAAAGAGAGTTCATATGTATTTACTGCATGTATGCATTGATGAAAAATAAGCCATGTGCAGTAATATAAAAATTGAGGATGCAACACATTGGTATGAATCGTGATGCATCGGGATATCGAATTGAATCGAATCGTTGACAGGATAATCGTAATCGAATTGAATCGTGAAACCAGTGAAGATGCACAGCCCTAATTCATACGCAGTGGGGGATCAAAAAGCTGAGGGCCCAGGAGCCCTGAGCGTAGGCTTGAGGGATTTGTATCAGATTTCTCCACACAGGTTGCTGGCGCCAAAAGGGGGACCCAGGAGGTCGACACAGCGGAGTTTGTCTGGCTGAAGGTCATCAGGACACAGTGGCTCAACCCCAGGCTCTCCGGCCCCCGACCGAGTGACCCAGCGGACCTCTCATGCCGTCCGCATAGGAGGAAAGGGGGACAGCTGGTGCCAGTGTGCGGCGGGGAAACCACCTGCTAGGACCGGGGACGACATCAGGACGGACGTGGCCCTCGCAGAGGAGGTCGACTCGGAAGCAGCCATCAGTGGACCGAAGGAGGAGGATCGTGAGGACATCTCTCCAGCAGTCGACTCGGGAGGCGCCATCAACGGGCCGGAGAAGGAGGATCTTGAAGACATCTCTCCAGCATCGACCCGGAAGCCGCCATCAGCGGGCCATAGGAGGAGGATCCGAAGAGTATTTCTCTAGCAGGCAGCCCAGAAGCCGCCGTCAGTGGATCGAGGGGACAAAGACACGGCAAGCCAGGACGGCCCAGGGGACTACACTCTCCGCTGAAACAGGTTGATATAGCCGGTGTGGAGTTTGTTCAATACCCCATTTTTTGAGGAACTTTGCTCCAATACCCCATTTTTTGAGGAACTTTGTTTAATAAGCAATTTTTTTGAGGGAGAAGCTGCCCCTTCCCCTGCGTACCAAATGCCCTTGTTGGCTTACGCGTCGGAGGAGGACGAGCACGATGACTCAGCCGACAAGGAACATTTTTTAACATATTTTGGTCTCCCTCCACTGTCATAAGAAGTTGTTATGTGGACTGTTCCTAAAGGGTTAAAGTGCTCTAAATCCCAGCTTCTGATGGATTTATATAAATGTTGGGGAACAGACAATAGAAAAGAATGACAGTGGTTATGTTTTAAATGCTGTGTATAAGTTGATCTCTGAAGGTGAGATCAAAAGAGGGATTAAAGCAAACAGATATTGTTCTAAACTGTATTAAAGTAAACAGGTATTATCTTGAACTATATTGAAGTGAACATGTATTATTTGGGACTGTTTTAAAGTAATCCTATATATATAAACCTTCTTACATACACTTTCCCAGACACCCTGACACACACACAATACACTCCCTGACCAAGATATCACACACACACACACACACACATACACTTTCCCAGACACCCTGACAAACACAATACACTCCCTGACCAATATATCAACACACACACACACACACACACACACACACACACACACACACACACACACACACACACACACACACACACACACACACACACACACACACACACACACACACACACACACACACACACACACACACACACACACACACACACACACATACACTTCCTCTTACCAAACACACACACATGTCCTTTTCAAGGTTCTTTTTGGGGCCAATATAATCTCAAGCACCAATATATCTGTGTACAATGTTTGATACTAATATATCTGTGTACAATTTTTGATACTAATATATCTGTGTACAATGTTTGATTGTTTGAGAAAGAATAGTTTGTATGAAACCTTCCCTGGGAAATTAAAGGAGTACAGTCCGGTGGAAGATAAGCAGTGACTCTCCGCCCCAAATATGTCCATATATACTGTTGTTTATTCATGCACGATGCCCCCTGTTTCTGACTGGCTGGTCCCGATACCTGTATCGCACGGCAGTGGAGTGGGGAGCCCAGAGTGCTCTGTTACAGGGCACTCGTATTGTGTCTTTTTACCATTAAAATCAGATTATTGTTATAACTTTTATGCCGGTGTTTTGAACTCCTTTTCTTATTAATCTGACCAGGCTCATCTAACGGACGGCGCGGAGCAGAGCTGGGCTTTAAGCCACCACTACTGTGTTTGCTCCTACACTCCGGAGTCTGGACAGAGAATATGTCAGGAGTTAAAATTGAAAGTGAAGGCAGTGTAACAGCCAGATGCAATGTTTGCAAGGCGGAGGTTCCGCGTGGTGGAAAGAACAGAGCTACGTTCAACACGACCAATCTAATACGCTACCTGAGAAACAAACACCAACAACAACACGACGAGTACACAGCGGCCATTCAGGTAACGGCACTGAAACAACCGACACTTTCAGAGACTTTTAAAAGGAAAGAGAAACTGCCCCAGAACAGTGAAAAGGCCAAAGAAATAACAGCCAAGATAGCTGAATTCATCTCGTTAGATGACCAGCCGTTATCTGTTACCTTTTTTTTCTCTTAATGCATTGCATAAAGATCAGATCGGGGAAAATCGGTATCGGCAGATTGTCAAAATCAAATAATCGGAATCGGATCGGGAGCAAAAAAAGGTGATCTAATTATGATGCAATACTTTAAAAAAGAGGCAGGACCATAAGGAACCAATAGTAGTGTTTGAATTTTGTCCCATGACAAATTGGTGTTGGCAAAGTCGATAGGGACTTGGCTTGGCAACTGGAAGGTCACCAGTTCAAGTCCCGGCAAGACCAAGTGCTACCGAGGTGTCCCTGAGCAAGGCACCGTTCCCTACACTGCTCCACGGGCGCCGTTCAAAATGGCAGCACACTGCTCCTAACACTAGGATGGGTCAAATGCAGAGAAACAATTTCCCCACGGGGATTAATAAAGTACATAAAAAAACATCAAAATATGACTCTCTGGCGGCCAATTTGAAGACCCTGTTTGCCGCCTTTCCCACAAGCCATTTTCTAAAAACGTCATTTCCTGCGCATTTCTTGTCTGGAAAAAAAATTATTCACAATAATAGGTGAGTAAAAATCCTATCTTAACACACTTTCATTTCTGAAGAACCGTAACAGCATTTACAGCACGGTCACATGACTTCACGTCACCACCGCTGCTTTTTTCATTGCCGTTGTATGATTTGCCGTTGTAGCATCTAGCTCTCCTGCTCACAAACATTTAGCCATCCCTGCTTATACAAGTGGTAGTTTTAGTTGTCTGCGGTCTGCGGAGGCCTACTCCCACCTGTCGAGTACGGCTGTACTGAGGTGTTTTTCCTCCGGAGACATCACGAAGAGACGGAGCGGCTCTACCTGTTGCTGCCTGCGATCTGCGATATACGGAGGCCTGTTCGTCGCGAAGAGACGGAGCGGCTCCACCTGTTTGCTGCCTGCGATCTGCGATGCACGGAGGCCTGCTCCCACCTGTAGAGTATGGCTGCACTGGAGAGGTTTTTACCCCGGAGTCGTCGCGGAGAGACGGAGTGGATCCACGCTTCGGGCTTGGCCTGCTTCCACCGGGCGTGTGCTGCTGTACGGAGGAGGATTTTACCACGGCTGGGGCCTGCTTTCCACCTGTCGTGGTTCTGCTGTTGCAGAGGCCTGCTTTCACCCCGGGGATACCACGCTGCTGCTTTCGCCTGTCCTTTGTTGCTGTGCTGATTTTGCTCCAGGAACATCGCGGATACTGTGTGCTGGTCTGGGAAAATGGCGCATATCAGGATTCTGCTGTGCCTGTTAACTATTTTGGACTATGAGAAGATCTCTAGTCATTCTGAGGAGTCTACTGGATTCAGGTCTGTTCTGCCACCCGCAGTGGGCATCCCTTGCAAAGGTTCGGATGTGTTGCAAAAACAATTACCGGTTGCCTTGTCACAGACAATCTGCTCGACAAAATATGTTTGTCTTTTTTGTTTTCCTGCGATGATGGTTCTTCAGGACTGCTTCTTGAGCTCTAATCACACTCTCACAGACTTTTCCGGTGATTCTAAAGTAGATGAAAATGTATGTGTGTCGCTTAAGAGGAAAAGATGTCTGTTTTTGTTGTTGTTATTACTGTCAGGAAATGTACAACCTAACCCTGGTCCGCCCAGTAGTAGTAGTCAGATCGCTACTCCTGCTGATTTTAAAGCTAGATCTGGGTTGGGTTTCATCCACTTGAATGTGCGCAGTCTGTTAGGTAAACTAGATTTTGTCCGCATTTTTGCGAGCTCGACTGACACTGACATCATTGTTTTATCAGAAACATGGCTAAATAAATCTATTGGCCTCTGACATTGCCTTAAATGGTTATAATGTGTATCGTTCCGATCGGCCTAATAAAGGTGGTGGCATTGCCATTTATGTTAAGAATAAGTTCAGTGTAACCGCAGTAGTTTCCAAATCTATCAGTAAGCAATTTGAATTTTTAGCCTTAAATATAGAAGTGGCAAAGGGTCAACAGGTCATAGTCGAGGGCAGTTACAGACCCCCCTCAGCTGTCAAGGACTCCTTGTCTTCGCTCGCAAATCTTTTATCACAACTAGACTACAAGGAAATAGTGCTACTTGGAGATTTTAACTGGGACTGGTTAACTACAGTGTCAGAGGATTTTAAAAACCTTTGTATCTCTTTAAATGTTACTCAGATTGTTGACAGTCCTACTCGCCCTAATATTAAGTCCCCAAATAAATCCTCCCTAATTGATCTCATTCTAACTAATATTCCCTATAAATACTCAGCTGTGGGAGTATTTGCGAATTATCTGAGTGACCACTGTGTTGTAGCCACAATTAGGGACACAAAAGTCCGAAAGGTTAAACCTCGTATTATCATCAAGAGACACATAACAAATTTTGTGGAGCAGAGTTTTGTACATGATCTGTTTGGGTTTGATTGGGGAAAAATCGATTTGTGTGCTGATGTTGAGACTGCATGGTCTTATTTTTATCTTGGTTTTATGGAAATTATAGATAGACATGTACCCCTGCGTACATTTAGACTGAAGGGATGAGACAATCCTTGGTTTTCTGCTGAATTATCTAGTCTCCTACATGAGAGAAACAAGGCCTGGGCAAAGGCTAGGAAATCAGGCTCAGAGGTAGAATGGCTGCGTTTTAGGCAGCTAAGAAATAGCTTCACTTCACATGTCAAAAGTGCTAAATCTAAGTATTATCTGTCAGTTACCACAAATAACCTGAACAACCCTAGACAATTCTGGAAAGCCATAAAATCGATATCCACCGGTGATATCCGTAATGAGCTACCTCCGTGCCTTACCACGGCATCTGGCACTATATCGGATAGGGCCACCATACTAAATTCTTTTAATGAGCTTTTTGTGTCCTGTGGCTCTCTGTTTCATTCTGTTTCTAATTCTGCTTCTGTGAACACCACAGTCGGTGACTCAGAACAATGTGGTATGGAAAACCCTTTCAGTTTTACTCCTTTTACTGTTGATGTTGTTCGTGAAGTCTTAACCAAGCAAGATCCTAAAAAGCCGGCTGGTCCGGACAACGTAGAACCTTTCTTTTTAAAAATAGCTGCAGATTGTATTGCTCCACCTCTTACTACTCTTTTTAACCTCTCTCTCAGCACGAACAAAATCCCAAAAGTATGGAAGTCAGCTTATGGCCTGCCACTACTAAAAGGAGGGGAGGCCACCTTATTAAACAATTATAGACCCATCTCTAAATTGTCAGTTCTGGCCAAGGTTCTTGAACGCCTAGTGAGTGAGCAGGTAAAGGTGTTTTTATGTAACAATGACATCCTGTCTAAACATCAGTCAGGCTTCAGAAAGCAACATAGCACCATCACTGACACAATGAAAGTGGTAAATGATATTACGAGTATTTTAGATAATAAGCAGAGTTGTGCAGCTCTATTTGTTGACCTATCCAAAGCTTTTGATACCGTCGATCATCGCATTTTGAAGCATAGGCTGGTCAGTATTGGCATATCCAGCCATGCAGTGCGGTGGTTTGTGAACTACCTCTCAGAAAGGTCCCAATGTGTTCAGTTTAATGGCTGTGTTCTGAGTGGTTAAACATCACTAATGGTGTACCTCAAGGTTCAGTTTTAGGTCCGCTATTATTCTCTATCTATATTAATAGTTTAGGTGAAAATGTCGAAGGAGCAACCTTACATTTTTATGCGGACGATACCGTTATGTACTGTGCAGGTCCCTCGATTAACGAGGCTGTTGTTAAATTACAGGCTGTTTTTAACATTATTCAGGCTCAGCTGTCTGAGCTTAAGCTTCTTTTAAATGTGGATACAACCAAGGTAATGATCTTTTCTAAAGCTAAAAATACACCAGAGACTGCTTTAGATATTGTCGAGACGAAAGTCAATAGGCCTATGTAATAATATCTGTGAAAAACGGACTAATAAATAATTATGTGTTTTCATTTAGATTATTATTATTATAGTATTGTTCAATACCAGGAGAGGGTATTTGTTTATTTTGGATAGCGTAGGCTACTTTTCGAGCTGTAGAAAATATATGAATGCCGCTTCCGGCAAAAGGGGTGTAGTTTGTGATGGCCGGTCTCTTGTTCTCAAAGCCACGGAGAGAGAACCAGGCGACAGTGTGTGTGAGGCTCCGGAGATGCCGTTGGTATGTTTATTGTGTTTATGTACTTGATCTGTTGTCGCACTTTGCTGTTTTTTTATGCTGCGCGGTCTGCCTGTGCTCAGTTTGTTTTCTGTGTAATTTAGACAGCGCAGGTGTTCAGATGAGGTTTTCTCTAGTGTTTGTTTCCAAGTCGAGATAAACACTCTTATTAATTCATTTAAGTTAATGATGTGGTTTTAAAGTAACAATTTATCCTTTTTAATTAAAACATAGGTTGTGGTATTATTGTTATTATTGAGAATGCAGTGAAACCTGACATTTTTTGTAATTTGTGTAGCATGTGAGCTAACTTTTGTTTGTCCTTTGTGTTTTGAAGGTTTTCAACCTGATCAATTATTGGAGCTGTCTTGAATAAATAAAGAAAAAAATAACGAATTTGAGTTGTCCAAAGTGTCCTCTGTTGCCCTCTAGCCTATCAAGTCAGGCTAAATCACTGGTACAGGCCAAAAACCTGAAGGACTTGACAGATATTGTAACTACGCAAGGAATACAACTTGAAGTGGTTACCTGTTACAAATACTTGGTTACTTTTAAATTTCATGTAAATAACCTGCTTAAAAAGCTGAGGGTTAGGCTAGGTTTCTTTTACAGAAATAAGTCCTGTTTCTCGCTTGAGGCCAGGAAAAGGCTAGTCACTGTGACCTTTTTACCTGTGCTGGACTATGGTGATTTGTTATATACTGTATGAATGCACCTGCCAATTACCTGAGCAAGTTAGATGCTGCGTATTGCAGTGCACTGAGATTTTTGACAAATTGTAAAGCACTTACGCATCACTGTACACTGTATACCAAGGCGGTTTTGCCATCACTTACTGTACGGAGGCTCAGTCACTGGTACTTTTTCATTTACAAAGCCATGTTGGATAAACTACCATCTTACATCTGCTCCCTGATCTCTCGGCGAATTGAAAGTACTTATTGCCTGAGATCGCATGCTGTGGTTTTATTAAATGTGCCAAGTGCTAGGACTGTCTTAGGGACGAAAGCTTTTAGATGTGCAGCTCCACTAATATGGAACAGTCTGCAAAAAGAATGGAAAATGACCAAGCTAGTACCACTACATGTTTTTAAAGCATGGTTGGATGCTACAAAATCAGATGCTGTTGGTACCTGTACATGTGGTTAAATATGTAAATTGTAATCCCTGTACATTTTGCTGTATGATGTCTTTTTGTTGTTCTGTTGTTTATGTTTGTATGTCTTCTTGTGGAACCTACTGCTGCAGGTCTCCCTTGAAAAATAGATCATTGATCTCAATGGGATTTTACCTGGATAAATAAAAGGTTTTGAATTTAATTTAAATATAATGACTGTCACCGAGTCATCATTTTGAGAAAAAGGCCTTCAAAGTGTTCTCTTCTCTGGAATCCATCGATCTGATTGATGTGGAGCAAATGATCAAAATACTACGGAGGGAAGATATTTTCGTTTGGAGGGGAAGCTCGCGAGTGTGTGTGTATACTGTACGTTTGTGTGTATTGTGTTTGTTTCCCGGGGAAAACACTCACGAGAAACACCGGCTGTTGTTATGCCTGCTGTGACGTTAAGTTACTCCGTTCTCCGCTTGTAATTATGCCGTTATAAGCTTCAAAGTTGTATTTATCATCTGAATTTGTCGAAACAAGTTTAATATTCTGAAAGCCAAGACTTTGTTTAATTGAAATCAGATGACAACAAACTGTAACGGACCCTGCCGTGTTATCTATGATTACTATTGTTATGGAAATCTAGGACCCAAACACGGCTGGAGAGTACAAGTCAAAGTGATCAAAACAAATAAATGGTGAATCGAGCAAAGCTGTCTTTTGGTTATTTATTTGAAGCTTCAAATACACGATACAATATATAAAATATGTCACAAGTCGAACAGAGTATAAGAAAGTCTGCCCGAGAGTGAGCAGTACAATGAAAAAGCAGAGGTTATATATGAAAAGAGTGGGAATTTTATAACTCTTGTGTTCACACGGCCAAATTGTTATGAGACACCTTCTGGCCTTGAGAAGATAGCATAACGGTTCTTGTGTGACTGTGTATGAGTCTCCCAGTAGCCAAAACAGCTGTGGCCTTGCAGCGCCTGGGAATAAATCCATAAGAGAATATAATAGAATGATAATAGTAAAAGCACATCTCAGGAAATAAGAAGCATTTGGTTTAAGCATATAAGGATATAATAAAAAATGTCCACTACACTATACTCTTACATTCATAATTTCAGCCGGAGGGAGGGGGGCCGGCGCTGCGGAAGAGCAGATTGCGAGTGAGCGGTGCCTGTCTTCGTCCCTTTACAAGCTTCAAAAATGTATTTATCGTGTGATTTTGGAAATCAAAGTTTCATATTTTGAAAGCCAAGACTTTATTTGTTTAAAATCAAACAAAACACCCGAACCCCGGAAAAATAGTTTTTTACGTAAATCCACGTTTATTTTGAAATTAGCCGTTGCAACTTCCGACTGATTTCGATAGAGTGGGTCACAAATGTTATCTTTGTACGAGAGCAGGAAGAACATGTCCTCCTGACGCGTTCTCCTCTTCTCTTTGTGACACAGAGTGTCTGGTGTGTCTGTAGATTAGCACTGAGGTGCTGATTGGCTCAAACTCTTCTTCATCAGAGCGCCATATTTCAACCCCCCAATTGCTCTGTTTTTGTGTGGCTCATTCAGTGAGCACTGTAGTTGATCCCCCCAGTGAAATGGAGGCTCATCTGTAGGGTTGGTCGTTTGAATTTCCACGATTCCGATTCCGATTCTACTTTTCGTTTTCCGGTTCTCAACGGTTCTCGATTCCGGTTCTTTGAGGGGCAGGGTAAAAAAAATGTTACATGCTTCTTCCACCAAAAAAATTACATTTATTCGAGGAACTTTTACACAGGTTAGTTTACAGTAATATTCATATTAATCAGTCTGTTTATATTCACTGCTATGTAACTGTAACCTGAGAACCACTGAAGCTACAACAGTGCAACAGTCCAACTTTTAAAGAACAGTTCTTGTTGAGAAAAACCAGCATATCTGCCTTCTCAGGCATACCGGGAAGACATTTTTGAACATTTTGAAGTAAAATGCTTCAATCTGATGCACTTTAAGCAGAATTACCAGAGACTAGATCTTGGGGGTACAACTCTAAACACCCATATGAAAAAGATCGGTTTACATTTTAATAATGAAATAAGTATGTGAGCATAACCAGTAACCTACCATAGCCAATAACAAATACATGTAACGTATTTTATTTTTGTTGTTCATTCATATCTTATTTTACTATTTTATTTATGCATATTTTTTGTATCTCTCCAGTTTAAAACGATATGTCTGGTTTACTGTCCTATAGTATACATTGGAATGATTTCAAACCTGTTTTATCCCAATAATTATAAAGGAGTGCCTTGGAAATATGTGTTTACGTAAATTGTGATCAAAACGTTTGAGACCCACTGAGATAACTTAGACTAAAGTGAACTATCTCAACCCTCAGAGTCCTTTACCTCACTGAGCTGAAGTTATCAGCCTCAGTCTGACTGGAGAGGACTCTCCCTCCACATCATTGTAGAAACATCTTCTTCTTCCGTTAGAGCAGTAGCACCAGATGCTAATAACAACAGCGCCGGTTCCAGTGCACCCTTCCTTTCTCCCTCGCTCACTCGCACTTTGGCTGTGAGCTGCGGGCGCCAGATAAGCCAACATCCCCCATTTTCATCACTTACAGAGCCCATCGTACAGGGGAAATGAAAATTGTAACCGGGATGAAAAGGGTGTTACATTTACTTAATTATGAATGTTGTTACATCAAGGCCAACAATTAGGATGAGCACCAACGGTTGTGACAGTCGCAGATTGATCTTAGTGTTTGTTATAAACTGTAGGGGCAGGGGAAAGGGTTAAGGCATGTAGTTTAGATTCAAATGAAATGAGAATCTATGATGCATGTGTATTATCCTCGCAACTACAGTCGTTAAAATGTCCACTTTTATGTAAGGTTTGAGGGTGTGGTTCTGCAAGCCTCATTTGCATATTCACCTGTCGCGGCGCGCCCAGAGGATTTTAGTGGGCACGTCAACAGGATGCCAGGGGTGGTTCTCACGGGAGGAGGAAGCCTGTGTGTGGTGAATGCGGGTATTCAGCGGGATAGTTACGGTTTCTCAGCATGTGTAAAAATGCAATAGGGGAAGTAACTGAAAGTAACCGTATGTGGATATTGCATCGACCGACCTGGAAGCACGTCTCCTTGGAGAGGACGCGCACAGAGAGAGAGATATTCTCTCAGACACAGGGTGAGATCGCTCCTGTGTGCCACGCAGGACCTCGTGTTTCTTTTTGTGTGGAATATATCCTGAAAAGGCCTACAAACATTTCTGTTTTTGCCGCCGACGGGCGCAGGAGCAACAGTTTTTTTCTCAATGAACAATAGCCTGGATTAGGCAGTAAAGACACTTTTTGTGTATCCCAGAGCGGACTGTTTTGTTTTGTTTGTGTTGTGTGGCTGGAAAACTGTCAATATAATGGATCCATGCATGAAATCTGTCTCTGTTTATTTTGTTTAAGGAGCAGATTATCCGTTTATTATTTCTGTTTACCTTTATAATCTTATTTCATTCAAGAACCCCTTGTGCGTTTAATTAACACAACTAGTTTAGATAGTTGATCGTTACAGATGGTGGCCAGTATGGGGAATGAAATGTGATTTAAAAATCTGATATTATTTAAAGAGAACATTTTTGGAGATTTTGAAACTGCCAATTGGCATATTTTTGTTTACTGAGACACTAAGCCTATGTGTTGAATTGTATTGATTGGATGAGAAGAGAAAAACGTGTTCTGTACTTGTGTAAAATAACCATAGTCAGGCAATGGCTTCTGAAGAAAATGTACAACAGAATATGGAAGCACAATTAGAAGAGAATGAGTCTGAAGAAGGTAGTATAGCACAGGAGAACAGTGGGCAACACCATGAAATAGAGGTGATGCATGGATAACAAGAAGATCTATTACTGATGTTACCTCTTTGATCGGTTCTCTTTATATATCTGATGCAGAGCAGGAGGAAAGTGTAGGAGATTGGGATAATACATCTTACCAGGCATATCCTGCTCTTGCATCTTTCTCCACAGACTTTGGAGAGGCTTGAGGCTGATTTTAGAGATTCAGTTAATAGTGCGCTAAACCGAGAAGATAGCATCAGAGGCTTCGTGAATGAGAATGTTGAAGCACTGGAGCATCATGTTATGTCAACTTTGAAAAACTTTGAAGAGAAACTGGTGGACTGTTTACAAAGGCGTGATGAAAAATGGAAGGCAGAAATCCAAAGGCTGAAGCGCGCCAGCCTCCCTGCTGTCCATAGGCCCTTTGTCAGTGCTGGTGCTAGTTTTCAGACGTCTTATGGTCGCACCACTCCAGCTCAAACACCTCTCATTAGTGCCTCTCACACCCATGCTCCTTCTCTTGGTACTGACACTCAGGTGTTGGGTCCTCATATTAGGTATCCCACTCCTACTCATTCAGTTCCCTCTGCTGGGGTTTCTGTCGGCCGAGCAGAGATTGCCAGAAGAGAACCTGATACTATTGATGCTGCGCCACACGGCAGGACATCATTCACTGACCTACTTCCGCTGGGACAACCACCAGGAGTCATTGACAACATAAACCCCATCACACCTGTAGGAGCAGTATACCGCCATCCAAGCAGTACGCCGGTGGTGTATTCAAAGCCTGTCATTCATATGGAGTTCCCCTCGTTCGGTGGTTCCAGGGAGGTTGGAGAG
The DNA here is from genome assembly GCF_902827115.2 of Pseudochaenichthys georgianus. NCBI lineage: Eukaryota > Metazoa > Chordata > Actinopteri > Perciformes > Channichthyidae > Pseudochaenichthys > Pseudochaenichthys georgianus. The sequence goes on from NC_047510.2 coordinate 1,513,725, forward strand.
GTTTTGAACTTTGTGGATCGCTGTGAAACATTCTTTGAAGTTAGGCCATTAACAGATGCAGAGCTAATAGGGGCTTTATCTGGGGTTCTTAAGGGGCCAGCGCATAGTTGGTGGTGTGTAGCAAAAAGCACAGTACACAACTGGCCAGAATTCAAAGAAGCTTTTCATGCAGCTTTCCTACCTCCTGATTACCTCATGGAAGTGGAGGAGAAGTTGAGGGATATGGTGCAGGTACCCGAACAGTGTTTGAGGGATTTTGCCTATGATTACCGAGCCCTTTGTCTACGATGGAAACCCGATATCACCGAGGCGGAGTTGGTGAGGAAAATACTCAACAACTGTAATCCCAGAATAGCTGGTTGTCTTCGGGGCACTGTCAGAACCGTGGACCAACTGGTGTCAATAGGCACATTAGTGGAAAAAGATTGCACAGCTGCAAAAGAATATTGGGGGAAAGTGGATCAACAAAAAGCAAAAGAGAAATTGAACAAAAGGCCCCAGGAAAAATGGAGCGCTAAGAAACCTGCTGATGTAGTGACCATAGTGCAGAGAGGGAAGAGAAATCCAGTAAGTCTCCTACATGTCCCCGTAGAGGTGAGAGGAATGCAGTGTAAAGCTGTTTTTGACACTGCATGTACATACTCCCTCATGCGACACAGCCAATGGCTGGATGTAGTCCGTAAAGGAGAGCAACTGAAGCCCAGTGAGAACCAAAGCTTTGCTTTGGCTGATGGGAAGACATGCCATGGAGCCTTAGGAAAGGTACAGCTACTCTACGGCTGGCATGACATGATGTGGTCGCTAGAAACATACATCATCGATGACAACAACCTGGCATTCCCCATCATTCTAGGCTTGGACTTCCTTACCAAGACCTCAACCATTATCAACCTGGGAGACCGAACATATGGAGTAAAGGGGCCAAGGGATTATGTGTTCTATTCATTCCTTTCTCAACCTGCTGAGATCCCGGCAGCTCACCCCAGTGTTAGTCTCATAATAGCACTTCCGCTATCCAAGTCATTTCCTATTCAAGAAGAGACTGCCCCAGATTTTTCAGCTCATCCACCAGAGGTTAGAGAAATCTTGAAGGCTTGGCCAAAGGTGTGTTCAGGCAGTTTAGGGAAAACTAAGGTAGAAGAGCACAAGATATTTACTACAGACGAGGTTCCAGTGCGCTGCAAAGCATACAGGGTATCACCCCACAAGCGTCAGATCATAATAGACCAGGTAGAGCAGATGCTTAGGGATGGCATTATTGAACCGTCACAGTCAGCCTGGGCGTCCCCAGTGGTCTTGGTGCCAAAACCTGACATGTCCCCAAGATTTTGTGTTGACTTTCGACCTCTAAATGCTAAGACTCGGCAAGATGCCTATCCTATGCCACTTATTCATGAGTTGTTGGAGTCATTGCATGGAGCCGCCTTCTTCAGTACCCTTGACCTAAAATCAGGCTACTGGCAAGTGGCAATGTCAGAGGAAAGCAAGGCCAAGACAGCAGTAATCACACCGATAGGCCTCTACCAGTTCAAGTGCATGCCATTTGGGCTGAAGAACGCCGGTGCATCTTTCCAGCGATTGATGGAAAAGGTCCTGGGAGAGCTGAGGGGAAAATTCTGCTTTGTGTATATTGATGATGTCATCATCTTTTCACCCTCACAAGAACAGCACTTCAATTGATTTAAACGCTGTGATGAAGAGACTGCATGAGGCTAATTTAACACTCAATCTGAAGAAATGCCATTTCTTCCAGCAAGAGTTAAAGTTCCTTGGCCATATAGTGTCTGAGAAAGGGGTTCAGGTGGATCCAGAGAAAACACTGGCAGTGAAAGAATATCCTACTCCCACAAATATCAAGTCACTGCAACGATTTCTGGGACTTGTGGGATGGTACCACAAATTCATTTCCCACTTTGCAGATATGGCAGCTCCCTTGCATCGCCTGACAAGGAAAGCGGTGGAGTGGATATGGAGCGAAGAATGCCAGCAAAGCTTTGAACACTTGAAACAGGCTATGGTCAGCGCTCCCATCCTAACACAACCTGACCACTCAATTCCTTTTGAGGTGCACACAGACGCTAGTGACGCCGGTTTGGGTGCAGTCTTAGTCCAAGCTACTCAGGAAAGGGAGCAGGTGATAGCTTATGCTTCACGGGGATTGAGAGGAGCCGAGTGTAACTACTCCACATCAGAAAAGGAATGTCTAGCTGTTGTATGGGCTGTTGAAAAGTGGCGACATTTTCTTGAGGGAAAAGAATTCACGGTATACACAGACCATGCTGCTCTGACTTGGGCCTTCAACTGTCCGAAGACCTCTTCCCGGCTTACTAGGTGGATCTTACGACTCCAGCAATTTCAATTTAGGGTCCAATACAGAAAAGGCCTGCACAACATAGTGCCTGATGCTCTGTCCAGAGCGATTGCACATCCATCCACAACTGCGTATGTTGCCTCAAACACCTCTCACTGTGCTTCTGACTTACCAACCACCCTATCAGACATACGAGAGGCCCAGGAAAGGGACCCTGAAATCAGTGACATGGCAAAACAGTCTGCTGCCATTTGTAAGCCAGAGAGGATAGGGTACACTGTGTTACAGGGTATTCTGTATCGGCGGTCGCCTGTGAGAGTAGGGGGAGACAAATATCAGCTAGTGGTTCCCAATAGTCTAGTAATATCTTTTCTGGAGTACTTCCACAACCATCCCCTGAGTGGACATCTGGGCAGACTTAAGACTCTTCTTAAGATCCTTGAGGTGGCTTGGTGGCAGTCTGTTAGGAAGGATGTGTGGGCCCATGTAAAGTGTTGCAACACCTGCCAGGCCTACAAAGCGGATAATCAAAAACCAGCGGGGTTCATGCAGCCTACCCCGGTGGAGGAGCCCTGGGAAAAGCTGGGGATTGATCTTATGGGACCTTTTCCCCGCAGTAAAAAAGGCAATTGCTTTCTCCTCGTGGTTGTGGATTATTTCACAAAGTGGGTTGAGATGTTTCCCCTAAAAGACAGCAAAACTCACAAAATTGTCGCCGTCTTGAAAGATGAGATCTTCACCCGTTTCGGTGTCCCACGTGAGTTGGTTTCTGATCGGGGAGCGCAGTTCACTGGCCATGAAATGGCCAACCTATGCAAATCCTGGGGAGTCACACAAAAGTTCACCACCAGCTATCATCCTCAAGCCAATCTCACGGAACGGTCCAACCGGACCATCAAAACGATGATTGCTTCTTATGTGGGGACACAACATAAGAACTGGGATCAGTGGATCAGGGAATTTCGTTTTGCTGTCAATGCTGCCTATCAGGAGACAACGGGGCAAACACCTGCAGCCCTGGCACTCGGAAGATCCCTGAAAGGCCCACTGGAGAGGTTGATCAGCCCTCCACCTCCCCTCATCAACCTACATATACACTACTGGAAAGACAACAAAAGATGGTGGAACAAGTAAAAAAGAGAGTTGGAGTATGCCAAGCCAGACAAGCCAAGTATTATAATACCCACAGGAGAGGTGTACAACTCCTGCTGGGAGACCTGGTCTGGGTCCGCACTCACCCACTCTCTAAAGCATCAGAGAACTTCTCAGCAAAGCTTGCGCCTAAATGGTCGGGTCCAGCTACAGTGGTGAGAAAATTAGGCCCTATCAATTACCAGATAAAGTGGAACGGCCAGAACAAGAAAATGGACACTATCAATGTGGTCAACCTAAAGCCCTACTTCGGGGTGCAGCCCCTCATACCTCCGGTGGGGGGGGGGGATCTGTGACAGTCGCAGATTGATCTTAGTGTTTGTTATAAACTGTAGGGGCAGGGGAAAGGGTTAAGGCATGTAGTTTAGATTCAAATGAAATGAGAATCTATGATGCATGTGTATTATCCTCGCAACTACAGTCGTTAAAATGTCCACTTTTATGTAAGTTTTCACTTTTATGTAGGTGAATATGCAAATGAGGCTTGCAGAACCACACCCTCAAGGGTGTGGTTCTGCAAGCCTCATTTGCATATTCACCTGTCGCGGCGCGCCCAGAGGCTTTTTAGTGGGCACGTCAACAGGATGCCAGGGGTGGTTCTCACGGGAGGAGGAAGCCTGTGTGTGGTGAATGCGGGTATTCAGCGGGATAGTTACGGTTTCTCAGCATGTGTAAAAATGCAATAGGGGAAGTAACTGAAAGTAACCGTATGTGGATATTGCAGCAACCGACCTGGAAGCACGTCTCCTTGGAGAGGACGCGCACAGAGAGAGAGAGATTCTCTCCGACACAGGGTGAGATCGCTCCTGTGTGCCACGCAGGACCTCGTGTTTCCTTTTTGTGTGGAATATATCCTGAAAAGGCCTACAAACATTTCTGTTTTTGCCGCCGACGGGCGCAGGAGCAACAGTTTTTTTCTCAATGAACAATAGCCAGGATTAGGCAGTAAAGACACTTTTTGTGTATCCCAGAGCGGACTGTTTTGTTTTGTTTGTGTTGTGTGGCTGGAAAACTGTCAATATAATGGATCCATGCATGAAATCTGTCTCTGTTTATTTTGTTTAAGGAGCAGATTATCCGTTTATTATTTCTGTTTACCTTTATAATCTTATTTCATTCAAGAACCCCTTGTGCGTTTAATTAACACAACTAGTTTAGATAGTTGATTGTTACACGGTCAAAACAAATTGTTTTCCTCCCAGAGCTGCCAGCGCAGCGCCTCCACAGATCTGGTGCCCTAGGCGAACATCTATAACGCCAGTGCAACGGGCCGGCCCTGGTCTCAGGTTACACAGGTGTAGGTACAACGCTACATTTCCCACCCCGCTGCAGTCATGCAGTAGGCTACGGAGAGCGGCGAGAAACATTTCCTCAGGCATCGAAAAGCGGAACCGACATTCACATTTCTAAATGATGCCGTTGGAATCGAAATGTTGGAACCGGTTCCGAACCGGAACCGGTTCTCGGTACCCAACCCTACTCATCTGCCTGCATTCCTTCTTCTATCTGCTTGAGAGCAGTGCAACTGCGTATTCCAAGTGGCGCATCCAGGTGTCCCGCCGTGATGGGAGAGGTTAGGAAGACATCTGCTCCTCCAAGAAACATGGAACCTTGTATGAAGCCTCTGAAGCCCTCGCTCGTCCTGCAGGGTTGTCTGCTTCAGCCCACCGAACAGAAAGATGAAGAAGCATCCCATATCCTCAGAAAGTTAAAGAGTAGAATCCTCTCATCTCGAACGACCTCGTGCTTCCTTGCCCGTGGCTGGGGGTGCCCTCTGCAGCCGGAGAGTGTGACCCTCTCTCTCTGACCCTTGGCCTTGAGAGCTGTCCTAGTTATTGGGTTAACACTTGATAGGGATGTTTTCTTGAGTGAAGACAACTCAAGGTAATGGATTAGCACATTATCATACAATTACAAAAATAGGATAGGCCCCTCAGAATTATTTGGGAGCCTTCCTGACACATGCACATGCATACATTTAAGGTTTGTGTTAGTCATTTAAAATGCAAGAATCATATTCTCATCAGTCCAAAGCAGAGAAATGTTATTGTAAGGTAAAGATGAGCTAGTCCCTGTGGATATAACCCCTTCTCAATGATTCTAAATGTTATATTCATTCACCATTTGCCTTTTGATAAAAGATTAGTTTATCAGAAATACATTTCCTCTTCCATAAAACATAGGTTTGAGAAATAAATGACCCAATATAAAATCAATTACTCAATATAATTGACTCTTCCCTCCCTTTTCTTACATATGTCACATATAAAATAATAACTTAGGAGTCTATGTAAGCATGGTGTAGTTTATAATCTATTAATCGAGAAGACTCAGTATCACCTGTGTGCAGCTCACAAAAAACAATTGTGAGAAACATATTATGCAGGAAATGCATACCTTTGTTGAAAAACAAAGCATATCTGCTTTGGGAGGAAAAGCTTCATCCCCCTTAACATCTGAGTCACTACCGATGGCAGCATGAATGATAGTGGGTGTCTGAGGGTGTCATTACTGAGAAACGTCAAACAAAATCAAAACCTTACATTTGAAAACAGGTTTGCATTCCTCCACTTAAGGTGACGTTATCATTGGAAACAATAAAAGCTAATTGTTTTGATGCAGAATCTTTCAATTGAATCGGTAGAGCAGAACAGAATGGTTGTATTGTAGCCTGAGTTCCGTGCAGTCTCTAGTTTGACCAGGTGGAAACATCGTCTATATAATGTGAATACATGTAGACCCCTGACATTAGGCCTATATGAAACAATAGTAGGGGCTTTTAACAGCTCGCCAACTTACAGGCATCCTCTGCATAGCAGTATGAATAGCTTTAAAAAACAAACAACCCACTCTGTGGTAACGAGAGTCAGGGTTAGGGTTAGGGTTAGGGTTAGGGCTAACCCATTAATGTCATGTAGAGCAGCCATAGCATCTCTGCGACTGCACTCAGCCGGACTGTAGCAGGCAGAACTCGGTGACTCTTAGTGAAGCCGTCCAAGGCCATAGACAAAATGGAACCACATACTAGGGCTGGCCGATTTTTTCGGTTCTAACAATTCATTTGCATTTTTACTTTCCTAGGGTTTGTGAAATGGCTGAACCGAAAAATCGCGAATTAAAAACATTTCTAGACTCCGCAGATTTGTTTTGCTTTAAGGGACTCCGTAGTAGCTTACTCACTTTCCAGAACACGCACAAAACTCAGCCACATTGCCTGTGACTACCCGATCTGCAGCTCTGTGTACACGTATATCACTTAAATTATTCAATACATCCTTTGTACTAAAGTATTCAAAAGTAAAAATGACATGTTTAATATAAATGATTTGCTGTGGCCAATTGTTTTCATTGCATTTACAGACCCGTGTAACTCTCTGATACCACCTAATGAATGCTTGCTTGACTTGCTTGACTTGCTTGTAGAACCACGCTACACAAAACAGATAGCAACACCTATAAAAATTATTTTAAAAAAGGGGCTACTGTATCGACCTATATAAAGTATATAAATATATATATTTTTTCAAAATACCAAACAGATCCTGCATTTTAGCCATGCCTCATTTCGCTCCATTTGCTCTTTCCAGCGCTGTTTTTGCAGGGGGCTGATTCTGTGAGCTGCAGCTGACCATGCCCCCCTGCAGGAGAGGGGAGCGTGCTCTGAGATCAGCTGCTGGGCTGCAGCGGGGAGAAGAGGTGGACAAAAAGAGATCTCCGTCCTCCGTGTTTTATTCTTATAGAAGTAAGAAGAGAAGTAATGGGGCAGAATCCCTCCTTTTTACGCAGCGGTCCAGACATAGACATCAAACGGCGACACATATTCAGTTGGCAGTTACTTTGGCATTAGGGCAGGGATATCTAGATACTTTCCAAGGTTTGACATCATGAATTGTGCTACTTTTAAAGCAAGCAACGATGTTTTCAAATCTGTAATCAAAAAGCTCCTCAAAAACACTATCGAAGCAGTTCCTGCCGTTGCTACGTTAGTTCAAACAGTAACAACGGACTACTTTTCTTAGCGGATGCATGTCAATTTAAATCAATACATAAAACTATTTTTTAAATCAATAAAATAATTTTCTAAATCCATAAAAGCATTTCAATTAATATTGGGAGTCTTGTCGTTACTTTGTTGAGAATGTGGCCATGTGTAATAAGCGGGATAATGTGCACATTGCATAATGTGCCTTCATGCCGATCTAGATCCCTCCCTCTTTGAGCCGGCTCTTTTAAGAGAAAATTGAAGCTGAGCTGTCATCCTATTTGTTGTCGTCTGAGACAGACCCTGATACAGACCCACTGCAGTGGTGGAAGCTACATGAAGCTAACTTCCCAAGATTGAGTAATCTGGCCAAAAAATATCTCTCCATTCCTGCCACAAGTGCCCCTTCGGAGAGGGTTTTCAGTACGGGGGTAACATTGTAACATGCCAAAGAGCATGCCTCAAGCCAGAGGCAGTAGACAGGCTTGTCTTCCTCGCGAAAAACCTGTAGACAACTTCCTAGAAAGTTAAAGGGATGTTATTTTGTTTGAGGGTATTTTTTTATTATTCATTTCATTATCATTATTTATTATTTGTTGTATTTCATTTTACAAGTTTTTTCAGGGATGGCCTAAAAGAGATTTTTTTTTCAGTTTGATTTAAAGAAAATCTTTGCACATTAATGACAGCCAAGTGCTGTGGTGCTGTTTTTATTTTATTTTTTTATTCTTGAACAACTGATTTGTTCACATAGGCCTACTTACTACTCGGTAATCTCATTTATTTGTATTGTGTTAATAAAGAAAATATGTATTTAAATATTGCCTTGGTCTGGTTTGTTTAGAAAAAAACAGAAAAAACAGAAAAAAATCGAGGTTTAAATCGAAAATTGTCTTTTATGGCGCATTTCCACTGCAGCGGGTAGCCCCGTTTAAGCGTCCTTAACCGTCCTCAAGCGGCCAGGCCAGTTTTTGGTGGCCTTTCCATATAGCCTAGCTAGCGGGTACTTTTTCCCTCTTTTTCCGGCCCCATAAAATCGTGGTTCTATTTATCAGACCAGGCCAGGGCTGTGACGTCAACACTCTCGACTGCTGATTGGTCAGAGAGAATCGTCACAAGATCGCGCGCGAGTTCATCCCTAGCGTCGCATATATATTTAGAAGCAAGCTTGCAGCATTTTTATAAACAGCATTTTGTAAACGGAGGAGCTAAAAAAATGGCTACGTTTTTTAAGAAAAGCACACCGTGGTCGACCGAGGAGGTGACGACGTTCCTTCATCTCATTGGGGATGATAAAATCCAGCGGGAGCTCGACGGAACAACAAGAAATGTAAAAGTGTTCCAGGATGTCTCTGCACAGATGTCCGAATGCGGATTTTCGAGGACTTTCCTGCAGTGTAGGGAAAAACTTAAAAAGATGAAGAGTGAATATCGCATAATAAAGGACAACAATAACACGAGTGGTGCGGGTCGCAAACAATGGAAGTGGTTTGATTTGTCGGACCAGATTTACGGCCATAGACCGGCCAACGTTGGGAGGGAGGGAGGCCTGGACTCTGCAACGGCTTTACTGGAGTCCCTGCAAGGTACGCTCACTTCTAACAAAGAAGTCTATTTTATCCTTACATTAATGTTCGACAACCCATGCTTTTATGGAGCCCCGAAGAGCTACATAGCTAGTCTATTGTTTGCTAACACCATATGTGCCATTGTTTACGTTCAATTTTTCTTTTCTATAGTTGTTGTTGCTATTTAGTATTGTGCTGCAGTAGTTTGTGGAATTAACAAGTCATTTTGCTGTTCTAGATGATTACATTGGGACTCGTGAGGAAGAACATTCCCGAACAACGGGTGATGGCAATGTTCCGTCCACATCGTCATTGAATCCAGAACGGACCCCAGCCGAAGACCCTAACCCGACTCAACCACCAACACCGAGTGCCATCACGACACCGCAGCGTGTGGTTCTAGGTAAGAAATAGAAATGGCAAAACGACTGGAATTGTGTTTTGTTTTTTTAAACCTTGGATCATCCATCGTCAGTAATTAAAATAAGCTATACCACTGTGTGGAAATGCTCTGTTACAAGTAAAGTCTTAGCTAGTAAGCAGCTAGTACAGTTGTGTGTGACATCCAATCATATACATATATTTATATTCATTATCAACAGGCTGGACATAATGTAATTCACTTTCACAATCATTGTAAACATCTAGGGCCAGAACTTTCTTTAGTTCACCTTACTGTTGTTCTGTTTATACATGTTATTCTTATATCCTTGTGTGACCTGTACCTGTCCTGTGTTTTTTCCTTATTGCTAATTATTATCTTATTGTCACCCAGGCAAGAGGAAACGAGGAGGAGAGGATCGGGCCCAGCGGCACCATGAACAGCACATGGCCCAGCTGGAATGGCACCTGGACTGGGCCAAAGCGTCTGCTGAGCGGAGATGGGAGTTGGATTGGGAAGGGAGGAGGCCGCCTTGAGAAGGGAGGAGGCCGCTCAAACAGAGACCTTCAACCTAGCCTTCCTGCGCACTCTTGGCGAGGTGCTAGGGGGACTGGGCAGCCGACGTGGCCCGTCTCCTCCTCGTCCAACTTAAAATAACATTAATAGTTATTGTACATATTATATATATTTTTTCTAGTTAATTTTTAAATTTGTACTTTCCTGTTTATTTATGTTTTTTAAAATGTTCATTTTATTTGTACAATGCCATGTATAGTTATGCTGGCTGCAATACAGTTTTTAATTTTTAATTTGTATTGTTTAATGGCATGCCTTTTTGATACACCATTTTTTTTTTTGTATACTGCCATCATTAAAGTACTTCTTTGACTTATCTTATCTCTTGTTGATAATGAATGGCACCCAACAGAAAAAAATCAGATTCACATAATCTTTATTTAGAGAAGATATAAACATACATGAATTTATAAAGGAATAACAAACACCATCAGTTAGGAAAAAGCCCCTTAGTTTTAAGAGATTTAAAGCAAGAAATTGAGTTTGCTAGCTTGAGGTCCTCCTCTAAAACATTATTACATGTTTATTTTGTAATAGTATTAAGAATACATGATAAATATATAATACATGTAGACATTTCTCAATTGTAATACCCTCGTTCTACTAGACTCAAACACATTCCTTATATATTTCAAAGACGAGAGAACAAATAAACCTATAACCCATTCAAGCAAGCTTTTACATGTCTAGAAGAAAGATTGAGGTTATATTTTAATATATATTTTATATTGTGGATACTTTAGCCTCCATCCAAGTTTACAATTGTCCACACTATTTTACACTTGCATTTATGAATATAGTTTTGCTGTGTTTTACACTTTAGTATTTATGTTTATAGTTAGCTTTGATATTCGCTTAATTTATTAGAAAGATTTTCTTTTCATGATCTGATATTTCCTCAACTGTTATTATGGGGCAGTACTTACTGGTGCTTGAATTTCAAATATTCAATTCAGATAATATTTGTTTAAAACATTTGACAAACACATGTATATGAAAAAAAAAAGGATTTATTTATGTTCAATACAATGAATACAATACAATGCATATTTAGGTATTCAGGTAGCGCATCAAACCCTCTCTGATGTCAGTGCCCTCCTCCTCTGCACCTTGAGCCGCTGCTACCCCAGGCTCTGCGGCTGCTGGTGCATTCCACCCATCATCATAGTCCTCTCCATGACTCTCGCAGAGGTTATGCAGAGCACAGCATGTAAGCACCATGGATTTCACAAGTTTAACATCACAGTCATTTCTTTTCATGAGGCAACGCCACCTTCCCTTCAGTCTACCAAATGCGTTCTCAACCACAACCCGTGCGCTGCAAATTTCTTGTTGTATACCACATGTTCTGCTGTCAGCCGTCCAGTGTCTGGGAAGGGTTTTAAGAGCCAGCTTTGCAAGGGATAGGCATTGTCTCCAAGCATGTAATAGCCAGCATTCACCCCACCAATGTCCCTGGTGCAAGGTGGAAAGTAGTTGCCACGACTGGCTAACTCCCACAATGAGGACAGCCTCAAAACCCGAGCGTCATGCATGCTCCCAGGCATTCCTGCAAACACATTCCAGAAATGTCCCTTTCCATCTACAACTCCTTGAAGGATGATGGAGTGCCAGCCTTTCCGGTTGAAATAGTCACAGTGGTATTCCTGTGGTGCCAAGATGGGTATGTGTGATCCATCAATAGCACCTACACACTGAGGGAGCCCCCACCTGTTCTCAGTGTAGGCAGCCATTTCTGCAAACTTCTGCCGGTCTGGTGAACGAATTAGTTCCGGTACTAACAACGCCTCTGCAGCAGCACAGAAGTCTCGCACACACCGGCACACAGTGGTGTTGCTCACTCCGAAAGATGTCCGATGCTTCTGTACTCTGAGCCGGTAGCAAGCTTCCACAGTGCGATGGCCACTCTCTTCTTTAGAGGTATACACACGCGGAATGTTGTGTCCCGTCTCTCCATCGCTGGCCGCAGTTTGTTGCACAGGTAGGTGTATGTTTCCTCAGACATCCTGAAGTTATCCACCCACTGAGTGTGTGTGAAAGATGGAACAATCACAGACCACCACTCGGTAGCTCGGTCGAGCATCCAAACACATGGTCTGCGGCGACGTAACTTCTGAAATACACAAACAAAAGCATACATATTTTAATACGTAAAAGTGGTAGCTACAATTAATTAAATATTTGAAACACTTTGGTCGTATTGTGAGCGTGAGCCTAAACACATGGCTAGTTAGCGAACGTTAGCTTACCGAGTAGTAAGTCCTGTTGTAGTCTCTGCAGCGTTGTAGGACTTCCACAACTCTCTCGTCAGCTTCTTCTGCATCTCGTCTTGCTTACGCAGCCTACTTTGAAACATCACTTTCCTGCTTGCTGTGATCACTTTCCTGCTTGCTGTGATCGCTTTCCTGCTTGCTGTGATCACTTTCCTTCTTGCTGTGATAACAAGCCACACACCAAGAAACAAGTAAACGATCGCTTCCACATCCTCCATTGTTATGTGTGTTTTGTGAGTTGTGTCGCATTGAAGATGACGCCACTGCAGTTTTACTCAGCGTCGCTCCGCCCAAAAAGCCCACCAAAAAGCTGATCGCCCCGCCTACACTGCGTTGCTACCCCAGGTCCTAAACTGTAATGGAAATGCGCCATGGCCTCGGCCGGCCAGCGAGGCAGCCCGAGGCCTGAGCGAGGACGCTTAGGGATGCTTAAACGGGGCTACCCCGTTGCAGTGGAAATGCGCCATTAGTTAGAAGACATTTTTTTTTATTTTTAGGCCAAATCGCCCAGCCTTACCACGTACTAACAAAAAGGACACAGGGTTACCTTTGGCCTAATTGTAAAACAAATTAGTGGGAAAAATGTGGAGCACTAATCCATCATCATGTGACATTTTTAGTTAATTTAAATAATTACTTACGGGTTGAAGTCAAATTAACATTAACATTAGAACTAAAGTCAGTCAAAATTGGACTTGCACGGATCAGAATCTAAGCAATACACAATTTTTCCAGCTCTGTAATGAAAAGGATAACAAGAGTAGGTACATTACGGGAGTGTGAAAACACCCAAACATGCACACGTATCTTATTCTAGTAGAGATTAGAGGACATGTCTAATGTTGTGAACAAAATTATCAAGTCAAAGTTTTATTTATTTTATCTTATGTACCACATTTAATTTAATAATTAATCCTGAATTACCAATAACTCTAAAGACTGGAACATTTTAAATAAATCAAAACACTAGTACATTAATTAAATACATTTGACACTTAGCTTGAGCTGGGTTCAATACTCTCTTTATGGTATTTAAATTGGGCAAAGTAGAACCTTTACATGGATTTGGCTTGCAACACAATACTGATCTCTGTCTGATAGGATTTGGAAGTCTCATGATTTATTGTGTAGGCCTGTGAAGGAGAGGCCCCTGGAAAACAACATCTATCATTGAGCTGCAATTACTTATTTTAAAGAGATTGCAACATTATACTTCTTAAAATTCAATTCATTTAACACATGTATTATGCACACAATAAAAAACTTCAATAAATATATTGATCCTGGCTTAACCAGCTACGTTTACTCTTTTGTTCATAAGCTCGGTTTCAGAAAACTTGTCAGTACTTTAACAGCTATTAGAATTGTAGTAATGTCGATAGACCAATTGGTTGATACGAGAAATAATTTGAAGCAGTTTAACCTGTTAAGCCCTGTTTCTTTTTTTCACAACACTGTGTCTCAGGGCATCTTAATATTTAAAAACCTATTAATGTGTTATACCAGATTAACGAGAAGAATCTCAGCTAACTGACAATATGAACCATTTTTACAGAAACAAAACACAAGTCTCACAAGAAGCGTTAGCATTAGCCCTTAGCTAAAACGGGCAGATGCTACTTCCGGTGCTAACTAGCAAAAACGATCTTTAAAACTTAATATTTTCTGCACAAACTACATATCATCTGAAAGCTGATACTCCACAGATTATTGTTGTTATAAGTATCATCACTGTAGGACACAAACTCACTGAGCTAGCAGCCAGAACAGAGAAGAACAAAAACAACAGTTTTCAAAACCATAACAATAATCATGTCTTACCGTTGCTGTTTTGTGATCAAAGCTCTTGTTCAAGGGAATAAAAACGCTGTTTAAGGTTAAACCAATGTCTCTCAGTCACTATAGAATTGTTCCTGATAATCTATCATTACATTCATGGCAGCAGAGTAGGTATTAAGTTTCGCAGTCCCGAGCTAATGCTGTCTCACGTGCTGTTTACGCAAACCTCTCTCTACTTGACGTAAGTGTTTAGCGGGACTTACTAACTGTCACTCGATTATATTAGCTCTAACGGTTCAGAAAAGGTGTCAATCACCCAAATCGACCAATGGATTCTAAATATATGATCCTGCGTAGTATAAACTACGCCTGCTCCGGCTCCATTACGCATTACGCAGCCAGAAGGGAGAGCTTCAGCACAGAGCAGGTGCTAGATATGCTAGCTGACGATAGCTATGATCATACCAGATGACTCTTCGTCGGATGATGAAGATCTCCTCCAGCCAGACCTGGATCCGGACAGTAATGACTCGGATGTTGAACTTCCACCACGGGAAAGGTATGTAATCTCTCTGTTATTATATATTACTTAAGTGTTTCGTGGAACTGCGTCACAGTGCTAGCTTAGCTAAGAAGCTACAGGAATGATTAGGCAAAATGCTAAATAGTGTTACTTCTCTTTTTGGAGTTACATTTTCTAAATGAATGGCCAGTGAATGAATATATATATATATGTGTTTACTTATTTATTTGGTGTAATATTAATCATTTATAGTCCAATATTATCCTTTTTATATATTAATTATGTGTTTGGTGGAACTGCATCACAGTGTTAGCTTAGCCAAGAAGCTACAGGAATGATTAGGCAAAATGCTAAATGGTGTTACTTATCGTTTTGGAGTTACATTTTCTAAATGAATGGCCAGTGAATGAATATACATGTGTTTACTTATTTATTTGGTGTAATATTATTCATGTATAGTCCAATAGTATCCTATAAGTATAAGCCAGTGAATTAATCTAATATCTTTGTTTTTCCACATTTGTTAGATGAGGTGTGACCCCTATGGTTCCTCCAAAAGTTAACTTAATTTTTTCTGACTCTGGAGGAATGTAAGGAGAGTTGTCAGGCGACTCTACCCGCCTTAAAAGACACTATTTTCGGATACAATTTATCCATTATCACCCCTTTCCTATGGTTCTTCCAAAAGTTAACTTAAACTTTTCGGACTCCGGTTGAATGTAAGGAGAGTT